>NC_141137.1:149742037-149979537 GCF_053477565.2 Lygodium microphyllum
TGCTCGCTCTTAGGCGCTTCACCTCTCTCCCCTCTTGTCTATTTTCAGACGATCTACATGGCTATGTCTATTCACCGCTTGCAAAGAAGACAAGGCTGAGGGATACTCTCAATGACTTCAATGACATGCAAAAGATCATTCTTTTATTGTTGCAAAAGTTTTTTTTAAAAAAACACCTTACAATGCATCAACATGCTAATGGCTATTATTGACCAATTAAAAAGATGTAAAATGAGAATCATTGCCCTTTATGGGTAATGCTAACAAAGTGTTATTATATGGAGTGAATCCTTCATAGAGAATAAGAGTTTTTACATGAAAGCATTAGGAGAATAAATTTGTATAGCATCATAAGTTAGGTACTCTAACTATGATGCATGTGATTGACATGCTTAGGCCAAGCCCAAAGGTGGTTGTTTCTAGGCATCAAGAGAATTGACAAACGTATGGACTCGAGACAAATATCAGCCTTGATAGTGGCTACTTTTGTGTCACTTTCACTAATATTGCAAATTTATTATCTTCAATCCAAGAAATGAAAAGGATATAAAAGAAGTGGAAAAGTTTGGAGGTCACTTAGGAGACTAGCAAGGAAAAATTATGTTTGAGTGGAAAGAATCTAACGTTAGAAAAAAGAGAGAGAGAAGGAGAGCAATCCTCATGGTTGTTGACAATTTGGCATGCCTCTCCTATAACATGTAGGAGAAATACTAACAATATATGTCAAATGCAAATGTGCTTTAATTATTTTAAGTGGTAACATTGTGGTGTAACATAAACATGGTTCACTTGCCTTAATAGAAAATGTACTCTTTCAACAAATCGGCCCTAAGACCATGCTATGGTTAGTTACAAACATATTACTTGAAGGGGGTTCAAAAGTTAGTTTCCCCCTATAAGGATACACATTTATAAAGGAGATGATCTCCTAATATAATAATGTGTAATGTACTTCATATAATGTGGAGAATTTGGACTTGTTGACGAGTACTCGCATCTTTTTTTTGGTTATGCATGTAACTATTCCTCCATGTGTTACGACCATGTTTTCAAAAGCATTCTTTTGTGTGTGTGTGTGTGTGTGTGTGTGTGTGTGTGTGTGTGTGTGTGTGTGTGAGGTGAGGGGCTTTCCCACTTGTATGGTAAATGACCAATGACTAAGCCTACATAGGATTCCTTGATTGCATTTATGACATTCCTCCCATTTTCTTTATTTGTTTGGATAGGGAAGTTCCCTTGCCCATACATTGTTCATGCACTTTTGGGAAAACCCTATGATGAATCCCATCAACTACTAAAAGATAAAGGCAAAATTACGATTTCCTAAGTGAGTGATGTGTAAATTCCAATCAACACAAGTCTATCGCCATTTTAACATAAAAAATTCATCACTGCCTTGTGAACTAGACAAGACGGCTACTTATCACATGAATATTTTTCCCCACAAATTTGAGTATGAGTGATGGCAATGAAACTAGCTTCTATTTTGAGCTACACTAAAATGCAAAACTTGCCTAATGCACATCAATCCCATGAACCTCAATTTCAATGTTTGTCCACCCGATTGAGAGGGGCCCGTCTTCGAGCCACTTCTAATCAAGTTTGGGACGAGTAGCCAAACAGGACCAGTGTTCACCCAAAACATTTTTTGGTAACAAATCCCAAACACTTATGCTAGTAGATGCAAAGACAATCTATATTTATTATAGTAAAACAAATATCATGCCTCTAGACAATCCTAAATGCCAATCATGGGAGCATACGAAACCTCCCTAGTTGCTAATTTTTAAAATAAAATTCATCCACCAACTTAGCAAATAAAGGATGATTTCCAACCCTCAAACTTGTCTCTTATTTATTTATTTCTAATCATGTGCACCATCATCACATACTTTCCCATTTTCCTTTTTTGAAAATTCTTGCATGATCACATACCTTACCATTTTCCTTTTTTGAATATTCTTGCATTTGAATCTTTCAATAATGCATGTGTTAACAAGTCAAGACACATACTCTCTTTCGTCCCCTCTCTATTTGTGGCAATGTGCACAAGGATCTCTCTCTCTCTCTCTCTCTCTCTCTCTCTCTCTCTCTCTCTCTCTCTCTCTCTCTCTCTCTCTCTCTCTCTCTCTCTCTCTCTCTCTCTCTCTCTCTCTCTCTCTCTCTCTCATATCACCTAGGTTGTTGACATTTTTCCTTGCTCTTGCCACATCATCTAGCTCACCATGACTTGCAATTGACCTTATTACCTTACTCCCTCTACATCAGTAGATTAAACATCTTGACCTATTGTTGATTGGGTCCCACCTTTACTCATATAGTTGTCAATCATGTTGACTTACCAAGGTGTCCCCTAAAGGTATGGCACCTATTGCTTAGGGTAGCCCTACAATCATGTGTATCATTGCCTATCAACTCTAGAAGCATAATACACCTTAGATATTAAAATTTAAATGAGTCGTTTTATACTCAACTACCCATCCTATTTGTACCACAAGCCACTAGCTTGCTTACCTATCCACTTTGCCACAATGTAGCTACCCATCCTCCCAACAATTAGCAAGAACTTTCTAACCTTAAGCTTCTTAAGTATTGCTGTCACCCAAGGAAACCTCCACAATCAATGAAGTTTGTGAGTCACTCATGATTCCGAGTCATGTGGTGGGTAGCTCTTGTATCCAAGAACCATGTGTCTTGGTGGCTTTTGCTTTCTTAAACAAGTAGCAAATATCTGAATTGGAGTTCGGTGCCCTTCATTGGTCTCCACTATGGTAATGTGCTTGGGCTTTACCACCAAACCCTTGCAATGGCCATAAGTAGGCCAATGTCATTGATGCTACTACCATGGAAGTCCTTCTGGGCTCAGTCGTTCTCATAGTGGCGATGCTTATATCAATATGGTCAATTTCAATAGAGTCCTTGCAATAAGAGCATATGTGATAGTAATTAGGACTGTTATGGAGGATGCCTCCTATCTTGAGATTCTTATGGATTGGACTTGTGGTAAGTAAATGGACCAAAAAATGGATGTAGAAACCACAAATGATGAGGATTATCGTTCTTCTTTTGATTATAATTCCTCATTGACATGACTAGAGCAATTGATTTGTATAAGTTACTTATGAGCAACTCGTCTCCTTGAATTTTTACATTTAATTCACATATAAATTGGGAAGTATATGAAAAGTGGTTATGGAAGCACACTAAGAATGTAGTAACAAGGAGATGAGTGGATTGGACCTTCTTTAAGATCTCTAATTTGTGAGGGCAAACTATCATTAACTAGAGCTTGCCACTTTTCAACAAACTGCATTGTTGATTGTCCTTCTTGCATAATAAACGATACAAGCTTCATCAAGGTAGTAACTTGATGGATGTCATGTTTCTTTTCATAGACATCTATAAACTTGGTCCAAATATCATTTGCAATATCTAAGTTATGTACCATTAGGATGTCAATCATTGTAGTATAGAATGATCCTCATTGAGATAGTTGTATCTTTTTGTTTCAACACTCAAAAGGCATGTTTAGTGTTTGGTCATGATTATTTTTCATATCATCAATAATAAGCCATAAGTTTACATGTGAGAGATAAAGCCACAACCTAAAGTTCCAACTTTGACGGTCAATGTCTATCAAGTTCTCCATTTTGTGTCAATGATAAGAGATCGAGGAGGATTAAGTGCAACTACAACTTAAGTCATGATAATAGATAGTGTCTACCTTGTCTTTGAGAGAGAGAGAGAGAGAGAGAGAGAGAGAGAGAGAGAGAGAGAGAGAGAGAGAGATGCTCCCAAGCTTTGGTACATGAGAGAAAATAGAATGCTAGATTGAGAGTAAAAGTGAAATATAATATTGCATCGTTGTGTTTATATGCATGGGTGTCTCATAAATTTTATGAGGTTGACTTTGCATTTGTTAAAAGGATGGATCCATAAAGTAGATGACTGGATCCATAAAATGATAGGTGGAAAAAGGTAGGTGTATAGAAAAGTTGGTTGGAAAGTAGTGTTGACTATCAAGGCTCACACAGGATATATCTTCCAAAAAGTCTACATGTACTCAATGTATGCATACTTGACTAAAATGAAGTTAATCACATGAACTCAATAACTTGATAAAATGAACTGCATGCTAATTTTGTGCATGCAATTATTCACTACACAGACTTAAAGACTTTCCTACATGCACTTAAATTTCCCACATGCACATAATCTTTCCATAAACTCCTTTATATGCAATTAAAATATGTCCATGTTTCCAATAGGCAAGCACTTAATGACTACATTAACATAGATTTTAGCATGACTTGCATTCTTTATGCACTCAAATTTCCTTCATGCACTTACTTTTAGCATTAACTTGATTAACTACATGCACTTATATTCCGTATGTAATTGAAATACACATAACTACAAGGCTAAAATGGACACCTACATAGGATTGCATACATTAGACTCCTATACATACTCAATTATTGCTATGTCTCTAGATTCAATAGCAAAGTAATGATTGTAAACTTGATAATCATACCCTAAAATCAATGCATATGAGGGAATTGTTGCTAATGTAGAGCTTCATAATGCACTTGAATTGCTTCACCATGAGGGAAACCATGGACAAGAATTTCAAAGATTAGACACCATGTTCATACCAATAATGCAAAAGAAGTACCATCGTGGTCTATAGGTGGATTAAGAAAGACTTGTTGGTTTATGTAAAATGGTTGATAAACTATTACAATAGCATGAAACAAAACCTTATTTGTTGGCCTATTGTAAGCATGAAGTAAGCATACCTTAAGCAATGGTTGATCATAGCATTCTATGGTAATCGAAATTTGTATGTGACTATCATACATAGTTATGGTTGAAACATATATCTAGCTTTCCACTCACATAACTGTCTTCCTAAACAATACATAGTTATGGTTGAAACATATATCTAGCTTTCCACTCACATAACTGTCTTCCTAAACAAGTTCGCATTCTTAGTACTAATAATAATGCACTCATATCCTCAAAAATAGATGTTATTACATTACCCATGAGATAAAAAAGGTAGGCTTGAAATTGGCGAGTAAAGAATCCATATATTTAATTTTATTCATGCAAAACTTGTGCATTCATATGTAAGAAATGTCAACCCCACTTTGTAGGACAACATGAGAGTACACTTTTATTGTGAAAATTATGCATATGAACAAGGGCAAAAACAAGGTCCAAACCTCAACTCATCCTCTTTGGATCGGAATATGCAATCAACTTTACGTGTTGAAGGACCACATTAGGAGAATTTAAGACTCTTAGTACTCAATACTTAATGCACACTTTGTTGCGTGCTTGGTAACCATATTAAGTGGATTGAACATTAATTGGAGTACATGCCATTTATACTAATTTACTAGTTGGCTACATAAAGCAAATGCATGTGTAAGTGCATTTTCACAACCATTGAATGAGAAACTTATTTGGATTTTTGTCAACTATGCACCTAAGGTGAGAGACCAATAACAAGGCAAACCAAAACCTAAAGTCCAAAAGATTATTTATTATAAAAGTTGAGAGGCAAGTCACTTGTAAAACACTTTTCAAAATGTACACAAGTCAACTCACTAGCCCAACTATTTTAATATGTAAACCAACTAATAAAAAACTACAAAACAAGCTTTGTTGCCATGACTATTTTTGGAAATATTATGAGTAAACAAAATGTGTTCTGCAATAGAAGTGCAATAATATGGCTACACTTACATTTGCCTAAATGATGTTCACTGTTTAGACCCGAATAAAAGGGACATCTAATAATTTACTGTTAATCCACATCTTGAGCTAACTACTAAATCTAGTGAGCCTCTATTCTTGAGACTTTAGCTATTATTGCAAGCTAAAGTTTGACAAGTATACTACTAGTCTTATCATCAAGTGCAAGGTTGCGATCATTAGTAAGCAAGAAACTACTAATATGTGGTTGAAGAATTGTTCATGCAAACTTTTTTGGATCTAGTTTGGCCCAACATTCCAATGATTCTAAATGATTAGGACAACTAGAAATTCATCCAAGCCTTCCATTTCGAAATTGATCTCCCACTTCTATCCATCACTATATAGGAGTGTTGCTCCATAGGTATTGGTTTGACTTGCTTGATGAAGCTTTAAAAAATTGCCCCAATTTACCTAGAGTAGTCAATTGAACATGAAAATAATTGATAATGCCCCTCCCGCCCCCCAAAACACACGCACGCACGTGCACGTACACTCTGTGTGTGTGTGTGTGTGTGTGTGTGAACTAGAGAGAAGGCTCTAGTACACAAGAGGCCCCGACTGCCCTTGACTGAAGACTGATCTAAATTTTCGCAGAGTCCTTCCACCAAAATGAAACATTCACATTCATAGTAACTTTGAATTTCATCGAGGCTAATGATCTATTTAGACCATGGGCAGGTTAGACCATCGGTGTGTAATGTATACATGGCAATGATGCAGTCATCCTCCACATAGCATTCAAAAGATGCTTAGACATGGAGCACATAGCACTCAAAAGATGTTTAAACATGAACGCATACTTGAAAATGCTTAGACCTTTACTTCATTGAGAGACTTTTCCCCTGCAATGTGAAGCGCGAGCTTTGTTTTTTTCTTCCCTAAAAGTGGGCTTTTCACCCAAAACTATACAGCTGTCATCAAGTCAGTTCAACTGAGCAACCATAAGAAGTTGATCCTACCCTCCGAGATTATCATCCATATCCCTTATTAACCATAAGCTTGTCAATTCTTACACTCACATAGCATAATATAGCATCTATTTGTGCAATCAGTAATGCAGAACCTCGACCATAATCAGCAGGTTGAACTCTCAGCTGGATGCCAAACACAAGCATGTAAAAGAACAACACTATAGTACACCTAAAAAGAATCACGTCTCAACAAACATTGAGTACTACTGTACACAGTTTGCCAACTCGCTCCCTAAGCTCATGCAACCAAGCAATATTGTCCAGTCCCAAGAGAAGTATGAAGCAGTTGGTGCTTCTGTCCTTGATAAAGGTGCCATACTCTTTTCTTGAATTACAACAAAGCATCCAATTCAAAAAGCTACATACTAATGTGTTATGTTAAAGGATCAAACAGTCTAAATTTCACCTGATGCCAGTTGCTTTTGTGATCTAAAAGAGGCTCCAACGTATAGGTAGACCTGAAACCTGGAACCAACCATAAAGATGCACACATCTGGCTAATTTGAAGAAGCAAGAACCTTATTTGTAGCTCAAGCAATGCTCTGATTGCATTACAGTTCAACATTACCCCAAACTGCAAGCCCATGCCACCATCATTACTGATAGTCAGCGCGGACACGTAAAGGTGCAGGTGGCAGCCACCTTCCAGAGTTGTAGACGTTTTCCCCCACCTTCCAGCCTGGAACATTTGCCATGATTCTTGCCTCCTCTTCCAGGAATTTTTGTCTCTCCCGAACAAATCTGAAAGCAACAATTGCCTACATCCTCATTTTCGTTCTAAGATAATGCAGTGCCTAGCTACTGCCTCATCTTGCTTCTACATATGATAGCATAAGGCATTCAAATTGTAAAAGAACACACCTTGCATCTTCTTCTGCCTGTACAAATGGGACAATTGCCAGACGAGCATTGTGCTTCTCTGCCTTATATGCCCTGAGAAAGTGAGAAATGTTTAACTATCAAGATTATAGGGATAATTATGGGAAAATAAGATGATTAAATTTATTTTCTGGATGTTCAATATTGTTTAATTGCTGCATGATCGAAGCTTGTCATGCGTAGGCCTACATATGACAGTCAATTGCTCATGCTTAATGGTAAGGACTAATGTGATTTGTGATTGGTGCAGCAAATTATTAAAATATGTGCAAGGAATATTTATTGGGCGCTCGAGTAGCGCAGAATTATTTTATAGATACACGGAATTATTTTATAGATACACGCTCTTCAGCGTGATGATTGCATACATTCAGGCAAGAACACCTTGAACCAACATATAAAGGTCAGGTTAACTCTTACAACAAAGTATTACTTCTATTTATATCTGATAGGCTGCCAAGTTGAGGCATTAAAAAGGTGTGCACTCTCCCCCCATGTCACAATGGTGTACCTCACTTTGCTCATATGAGCATGCAATGCCATTATGCTACAGCCAGAGCAATATTGGCTGTCAGTGAAATGTGAGACCCAGATTGCTGTCCTGCACTCTGTATGGAACTACACACTCAGTATCTTTGAGTCCTCATGTTTTCTTTTTAACTTCACAACCAGAACTTGGTCACTATTGCTGCAAGCACAGAAAAGCATTCATTATGCACAAGTAAGAGATTGTTTGTTATAAAAACCAAGTGAAAAATAGACATGCTAAAGCCATTGGACTTGCCCATCTAAGTTTTGTGCAGGCATAGGACTAATTTTATGTACTCATACATCTAAGTTCAAGCAGTTATTTTAATACCTACTAATCCCTCAATTGATGTACACTATATTGTACTCAATCCACGGTATGTCTTTGTACTAACAACTCATGAGCAGTGCATTTAGATGTTGCTTTCTGTGTTTCTCTGTCTAACTTAGCTCTACCATAGCTGCTCAAATGCATAACTTGGAGTTGCAATGCTATCTCCACTGTCATCTATTTAAAGGTTCCAAAGGATTGTTGTTGGGGGCACTTGCTATGAGAGTGCGCAATGGAAGAGAACCACAAACATGTTGAGTGTAAAGCCCCTTTGGGTGTAAACTCCCATTAATCCCATGTGGATAAACTTACGGGTGTGAACATACCCTTTACTTGTACCCTAACATATAAATACATTTTTATTCTTGGTGTACCGTGCAACAGACTAGTACACTCAACATTAGATTCCCTCACTCTCAGCTCTCAGCTCTATCCCTGGTCATCCCTGTCTCACACTCCATACCACTCTCATGCAACAAACTAGTATCAGAGCACAGGTTACAGCCTTTGTGCTTCCCAACAAAGTGCCAGGTTGTGGGATCGACAAGCATAGTTGCCTCCGTACATGGTACGAAACGGTCCGTACGGTACCGTACAGTGCAATTTCGTACGATAAAACTGGCCTCTTTCAGCCACCTGGCCTGCGCATGCTCTTTCCACGTTTCCTGCGCCCCCGCATCCCACGTTATGCGCTTTTCCTGCACTTTGCGCTTTTTGGGGGGGTGGGAAGCCTTGGATACCTCAGCCCACCCCCCTTTTCCAAATTCCAGCCATCATCCATGCAAAATTTAATGCTCCTCTTTGGATTCCTTCCAGGCTCCAGCTTGCAGCCCTCTCTTTGGATTCCTTCTCTCTTTAGACTTTGACTATTTTGAACTTTGAACTTTGACCCTTCTCTCATCTACAAAAGGTGCTCCTCTCCTCTATGCTTCCACACCAATTCAGCAAGCACTTACAAGTTACCATTCTCATCTTCCTCTTTCCCGCACCCTATCGAAGCATTTGCCATTCTCAAAGAGTCAAATCTCATCTCCCATCCCCTCTATCCCGCACCCTATCAAAGCATTTTCCATTCTCATCTCCCATTCCCTCTCTCTCACTCTTGCTCTTTCAACTTTACCCTACAACTTTACCCCAACCCTCGGGCCTCTGAAGTCTCCCTCCCTTTCAACTTTCAAGACTCAAGACTCAAGCTTCAAGAGTCCAGACTCAAGCATCTCTCTCTCTCTCTCTCTCTCTCTCTCTCTCTCTCTCTCTCTCTCTCTCGCCTCTTTATTATTCATCGGCACCATGACTCGTGAGAAGCACGAGGCCTTCAATTTGCATGCGATCCATGTGAAGAGGGACACAAAGAAGTCCAACTCCCACCATTGGACATGCAAGTATTGCGGAAAGCTATACAAGTGGTGCAACTCGACTTCTCCAACACCTTTCCAAGACCGGGGGGCAAGTTACTCCATAGAAGGAGATCCCTCCAAACATTGCAGAGGAGATTCTCACCAAGATGAGAGGGGGATCCACAAGAGGAGGAGGAAGTGGCTTATCGGCACCAACTCCTATGCCTACTAACAAACAATGTGGGCGTATCTTCAACCGATGCAGGAGAGGCCTCTACCATTGGTGGTGGGGGCTCCACATCCGCATCCGACTCCAGTAAAAGACAAAGAGTGGAGGCACATGTCAAAAGATGACGTACCAGCGAGACAGTAGGGTTGGCAGGGAGGAACATGGAGCGAACTCGGCAAACATGGAGAAGAGAAGAGAAGAGAGAAGAAACTCTGATGAATGGAATGATGAAGTTCCGACTCATGGAGTGAATGTGATACAAGGAAACAAGGGTGCCGTAGCACAAGGAAGATGATGAAGACAACTACGAACCACGAACCTCAATGTCCTCCTAAAGGGGTGTGAGGGTAGTGGAGAGGTTGGAAAGAAGAGGTGACGGACTGAATGAATCAGTCATGAGGAATGAATGAGAGAGTGGCCTATAAATAGGCACAGTTACTCTAGGATGGCGCCCCTTTTTGAGGCTGCAAACCCTAAATGCAAAACGGAGAACCACAAAAATGCAAACTGCGAGTGAAGGGTTTCTCAACACCCCTGCAAGAAAGAGAAGCAAACAGCAAGACTGTGATAACGTGGCAGGCTGTACGGCAGCAGGTCTGCACAGGAACAGCAGTCGCCTGGCTGGAATCAAATCCAAACTGCATGAAGAGAGCTGGAAATCAGGCACCAACTGATGGAGACAGCAATGGACAGCTTCGGCTGAGATGTCCTCCACGAATGAGGTGTGGGCAGCAAGCTGCAACACCTGAAATCTGCAAAAACGAGATGTTGATGCAGCGAAAGAAGAAAAGAAGTGGATGCCAAACCCGCCACCGGTCTTTACCTTCACTGGAATGGAGAATCTTCGTTGCTAGGTGAGCAGATCCAGCTCTGATACCATGTCAAAAGATGACATACTAGCGAGACAGTAGGGTTGGCAGGGAGGAATACGAAGTGAACTCGACAAACATGAAGAAGAGAAGAGAAGAGAGAAGAAACTCTAATGAATGGAATGATGAAGTTCCGACTCAAGAA
Organism: Lygodium microphyllum; assembly: GCF_053477565.2. NCBI lineage: Eukaryota > Viridiplantae > Streptophyta > Polypodiopsida > Schizaeales > Lygodiaceae > Lygodium > Lygodium microphyllum. The sequence continues at coordinate 149,753,093 of NC_141137.1, forward strand.
GTGAATGTGATACAAGGGAACAAGGGTGTCGTAGCACAAGGAAGATGATGAAGACAGCCATGAACCACGAACCGCAATGTCCTTCTAAAGGGATGTAAGGGTAGTGGACAGGCTGGAGAGAAGAGGTGACGGACTGAATGAATCAACCGTGAGGAATGAATGAGAGAGTGGCCTATAAATAGGTACAATTAGTCTAGGATGGAGCCCCTTTTTGGGGCTGCAAACCCTAAACGCAAAACGGAGAAACGCAAAAATGTAAACTGCCGGTGAAGGGTTTCTCAACAACTCATGCAGTACTAGAGGGACAATCGTCTCTCTCTCAAGCACCCAGTCATGTGCGTGGATCAGTTGCCTTTCTTAAAGAAAGGCAACGACTTGCGGACATTGAAATTGCACGCATGGTGATTGAGTGCAATCTTACATTCAATGTTCTAAAGCAAGAGCAATAGAAGAAGATGGTAAAAGCCATTGCCAATGTGGGTCCATGTGAAGGATGGACCGGTGCCATATACAACGACATGAGGACGAGAAAGATTGATGAAGAGAAGGAGAGGATTGATAGAGCCCTTGATCCTATTCGGGCCACATGGATAAAATATGGTTGCTCCATTCTCACCGGCGGATGGAGTGATCGTAAGAAATGGGGCATCATTAACATACTCGTCTCATGTCCACTCGGCACTTACTTTTTGCGGGCCGTAGATACCGGCAAGAGGGGGAGAAAAACGACAGGCGCATTCATCTACCGCCATATTCGACAAGCTATCATTGAGGTATACATTGCAATTTGCGTTTTAAATTTGTTTTACTTTCTTTCATTATGATAATATCATGATTCATAATTGAAATTTGATTTATACATAACTTGTAATTTGCAAATTGTGATTGTAGGTGGGCCCCTCAAATGTAGTGCAAGTTATTACCGACAATGCATCGAATTGTCGGCGCATGGGCCGTTTGCTTGAGGCCGAGTTCCCTACCATTGTGTGGACTCCATGTGCAAGTCATTGTTTAGACTTGCTCATGGAGGACATTGGGAAGCTCAAGTGGGTGAAGAGGGTGGTTCGCAAAGCTACATCAATTGTCACATTCTTCACGATAAAGGTAAAGGTGCTTACGATGTATCGTGAGCATAGCACACTTGAGTTGAAGAAACCTTCTTCAACTCGCTTTACTTACATGTGGTTATTGCTGGAGGGCCTTTATAAGATGCGGTCTGTCTTGCACCAGACAATGGTGTCCACTCTATGGAATGAGTGAAATGAGCATGAGACAAAGGAGGCCAAAGCCATGCAACGCTTGTGCCTTAATGAGCAGTTTTGGCAAAAAGTCTGTGCCGTTGTCATTATCATGACTCCCTTTTATAGGGCGTTACGTATGAGGGTGCTTCGAGTGGCTTGCAGACATATGTAAGGCGAGGCTCTAGTAGCTCACATCTTGTGCCTCATGATGACATCCCCCCCTTGCGTACACAGTCGCCACCTAGGGAGCCATCATTTGATGATGATGGTAACCTCATCAATGAGAATGAGTATGAGTCTGTCCCATCATCGGATGCCGAGGAGTCATCTTCAAACTCTTGATGAGCACTCAGATGGTTCTGATGATGATAGTGATATCTCATCATGCATTCATCATTCATATGACATGTCACATAGGTCTCTCTTTTTTTTTGTATCAGATATACTAGACTGTAGTTGTATCGTATGTTTTGCGTAGCCCATGCGACCGCGATAGTCACCCTCATGTATTCATCTTATTCTGTAATGAAATGACTATTTCCACTTTAAATATGTATTCTATGATCTATCACTTAATGATTTATGGTTTTTGTTATTTTAAAAATCATCTTAATTTTTTTTCGTACTAATATCGTACCATACCTTATAAAATCATAAGGTACCAATTAGTACCGTATTTTATCGTACCTTTCGTACCTGACAACTATGTCGACAGGTAGCAGTCAAGAAAACGACCAATACAGGTTGTGTGCATGTGCTGCAGACGGGGCAGGTCGTGTACAGCACGACCAAAACCAGCGGGTGAACACACTTGATGACTAACACAGGTCGCATGTAATAGGGCAACAAGGTTGACCAATGGGCCAGGTAGACTACAATTTGAAAAGTTCTTTTTAATCTGCAACTTTTTCTCTCCTTTCTCTATCAGTTGTTCGCATGCACGAGCACACAATACCATTCTAGTTGAAAATTTTGGGGGTTTTCCCGAATTCGGGAACCATGATCCAAAATAAAACAACTTGACCAAGAAATTGCAAAAATTGTGCTCATTGACTTCGAAAATTTTGGAGTTTTTCTTATATGAGTGAAACTTTACTTATCTAAGTCAAATTTGTTGACATCACACATTTTGACATGAGAATTTTGGGGCATTTGCAAGACTTCGGCAAATTATACTAATTTTTTCCGGTTTTTGCTCTCGGGATCATGTACTAATGCAATCAGGGAATATTAATCGGTAAAATTTTGGGGCTTTTGCTAACATTTGAGAATTTTGGCAAAATTAATGTCTAAAATGTACATTGGGAACATTGCTGAAGCATTCTTGGTGCTGTAAGCAGTGAGACTTATCTTCCATTTGTGAGATTTTGAAGAAATTGTAGAGAATCTTGGTGTTTCTTGTGTATCAAAAGTTGACTTGGTCACATATGTATACAGTACACATGTTGGGCAGCTCCCATTGAGTTGATGTATTCCTGAATAGTCATGTTGCAGTAGTCTTAGTGATCACTTGCAAATCTGGGATTGTTACAAATGTACTTTTGGTGATGCTGCTGAAGTGGGAGTTACCTGGCAGCGATGTATGCTTGGATTATATGCTGAAATTTCAATTGTACTGCTGAAAGTCATCCGTTCTACTGTTGTACATGCACTTGGACTGAACCTTGCTCTTATTAACTGAAAATTTGGGCTGATATTAGCTTAATATTCAGCTCATTGTTTGTTGTCATAAATTGCAATATTGATCTTTGGGTCCATTCCTGAAAAATGGCTGCAAATGCTTCAAGCAGCAATGACACTAAATCCCTTCTTGAAATCAAGAGATTTGATAGCACTGGTTTCGACTTGTGGAAGGATAGGATGCAAGGTATTTTGTTTCTCAAGGATTGTGATGATGCTCTTTTGGAAGTTAAGTATGTAGCTATGATAGATGAGGATTGGACTAGACTCAACAAGAAAGCCATTGCATAAACTAAAATGGTTGTATTTGATGATGTACTTACTGACATTAAGCGTCTTGCTACAGCTTATGCCATATGGAAAAAGTTGATGGACACTTATGAAAATACAACTCTCGTAAATCAAGTGCATCTCATGCGCGAGCCTATAAACATGGAGTTGGATGAGACTAAGCCAACATAGGAGCATTTGAGTGCTTTTATGGGGATTTTGAGCCAGTTGCAGGACACTAGTTTGTAGCCCTTCAATGATAAATTAAAGGCTATTTTCTTGTTGATGACTTTGCATGATAGCTAAGAGTCTTTGGTTGTTTCATTGAGCAACAATCTTGCTTTAACCTTTGATGGTGTTAGAGGCTCTATTCTCAATGAGGAGATTAGAAGAAAGTCTAGTGGAGAAAGCAATGGTTCGTCCTATCATCTTAGAGGCAGGTCAAAAAAAAGGGGTAATGTTAGAAATAAAGGCAAAAGCAGGAGTAAAAGCGGCAAATAGCACTATGTTACTTGCTATCAATGTAGACATAAAGAGCATAAAAAGTCTGATTGTCACTACTACAAGAAAGAGCAAAAAAGAAAAAAACAGCAAGGAAAGAAAAAGAAAGATGACAAGAAAGATGATGATCGCTCTCCCTCAAAAGAAGTTGCAAAGGCAAATGTTGCATCTAGTGTGGTCATTGAAGAGCTCTCTAACACTGAAGAGATACTTATTGCACCCTTATGTAATGATGTAGATGTTATGGCAATAACAAGTGATATGCATATCACTAAAAAGAAGATAATTGATGCCTTACTTTTGGCTCATGATAGGCTGTCTCAATCATGGATAGTGGATAGCGGTGCCTCTTTTCATGTTACTCCCTCTTTGGAGTCATTTTCTGAATACAATGCATGTTGTCTAGGCAAAGTTTACTTGAGCAACAATCATGCATATGAAATAGAGGGTGTAGGCACCATTCACTTGGCCCTTGAAAATGGTCAAGAGCTGATTTTGCAAAATGTCAAATATATACCTAGCATAAAGAAAAGTCTACTATCAATTGGGCAGCTTGATCCGAGAGGATATTTTACTACCTTTGGGTATGGATCTTGGAAGGTCCACAAGGGCTCCATGCTGATGGTTAAAGGCAGCAAAAGGGGGACTTTGTACTATTTGCATTGTAAAGCATTACCTGGCAAGTTATTGGCTATGGCTAAAGTTCAAGCACAAATGGAACTTTGGCACAAAAGGCTTGGCCATATGAGCTAGAAAGGTCTTCAGGTTCTCTCCTCTTTAGGAAGATTTGATATAAAAGGCTTTGGTCTCGACTTTTGTAATGATTGCATACATGGAAAACATGTGAAGTCTCCTTATTACTTTGGTGTCATTAAGAAGTCCAATGCTCTTAACTTAGTACATTCTGATGGGTGCACTATGCCTATCAATTCACATTGGGGTGCATGGTACTTTGTCACTTTTATTGATGATCTCAATAGAAAGTCATGGGTATATGTATTAAAGAGCAAAAAGGAAGTGTCGGACGCCTTTAAAAGGTTTTATGCTTTTGTTACCACATAGAAAGGGCTCAAGTTAAAAGCTATAAGAACGAATAATGGGGGTGAGTATGTTTCTAATGAATTCAAAAAAATTTGTGAGATGCATGGCATTAAGTGCGAGTTGACAACTCCTTACAATCCTGTATCAAATGGCGTGACTAAAAGATATAATCACACTTTGTGAGAGAGTCAGATGCATGCTGTCCACAGCTAATCTCCCGCATCAGTTCTGGCGAGAGGCTCTTAATACTACAGTTCATGTGTACATAGCTCTCCCAATTGTACATTGGAAAATAGCATTCCTAAAGAGGTTTGGTCTGACAAACCTGCTTCATATGACCATTTGTGTGTCTTTGGTTATGATGCTTTTGTACATATTCCTGTAAATCAAAGGACTAAACTAGACATAAAATCCATCACCGGCATCTTCATGGGATATGGAGATGAGGGAGAGATGGGATATAGAGTTTGGCTTCCTCACGATAGGAGGATAGTACGCAATTGAGACGTAGTATTTAATGACGCAAAGTTGCTGAAAAATGCTACACATGGTAACCTTGACAAAAAGAAGGTCAAATTTCAGCATGAACAACCCGCCATTCAACAACCATTAGCTGAAGATTCTATCTTTTTAGATGTTGAAAATGTGCAACAACCTGTTATGCTACAGCCAGAAGATAATGGACAGCAAATTGATACACATGATGGAATAGAACAGTAAGAAGTACATGGTGAAAACCGGTTACAGCAGCAAGAAAATGTTGAAAACCAACCGCCATGTGATGGTGTGCACATACCTAAGGATGTAGGCCCATTGCCTATCAATACAAATCATTGGGTAAGAAGGTCTACACTTGTTAGAAGGCAGCCACAAAGATTTCAGTCATCTTTGGATTGCATTATATTGGCTGATGAAGGTAAGCCTCTAACACTTAGAGAGGCACAGTCGTGTGAAAACAAGAGAACCAAAAAGAGATAAGAAAAATAAAAATAAAAATACAAAATACAAAGACAAAGAAAAGAAAAGGAAAAAGAAAGAAAAGAATGTATTTATGGGAAGCCCAAATACAAGGCACATTTGGATACTAAGGGCTATACACAAAAGGAAGGCATAGACTTCCAAGAGGTTTTTTCACCGGTGGTGAAGATGACTATACTCTGTGTTTTGTTTGCTCTCAGTAAATTGGATTTAGAGTTGAACCAGATGGATATGAAAACTGCTTTTCTTCATGGTGACCTAGATGAAGAGCTATACATGAAACAACTCGAAGGTTCTGCTATTCCAAGGAAAGTGCATTTAGTTTGTAAGCTAAAATGCAGCTTATATGGGCTCAAACAAGCCCCTAGACAGTGGTATAAAAAGTTTAATACCTTTATGCTCAGCCATGGATTCAAACGCAATCATGTAGATCATTGCTTATACACTAAAAAGGCTGATGATGAAAGCCTTATAGTGCTGGTTTTATACGTGGATGAAATGCTAATTGCAGGAAAGCATAAGAGTACTTTACATACTCTTAAAAGGCTTATAGCCAGAGTACAGTATGTTTGGCTAAGAATGCCATATTTCATGCACGTACCAAACACATCGATGTTTGGTATCACTTCATTCGACAGGTCTTGGATGATGGCCTTGTCACACTGAATAAGGTCAAAACCCAAGATAACCCTACAGATGTTCTCACTAAAAGCCTACAAAGGCTCAACATGAGCATTGCTTCAACTAGTGGAAGTTGGATAGTTTAAAGGTATCACTTTGGACCTTTAAGTGGGAGCTTGTTGGATGTAAAGCCCCTTTGGGTGTAAACTCCCATTAATCCCGTGTGTATAAAGTTACGAGTGTGAACACACCCTTTACTTATAACCTAACATATAAATATACTTTTATTCTGTGTACCGTGCAACACACTGGTAAACTTACATTTGATTCTCTCAGCTCTCAGCTCTCAACTCTCAGCTCTCAGCTCAATCCTATCTCGAACTCCATAGCACTCTCGCTCAACAAATTGGAATCATAAATTATAATTCATTTTGTTGCCTTAAGTTTTGAAATCTGGAGTCTTAATTGTGTTAAGCTGTCTTAAGTTTTAACCATTGAGTCTTTACTCTTGAATCTTCACCAGTGAGTCGTGACCTACGTAATGAATCATGATTTCGATCATATGACATGAAGACTCGAAGTTTTGTATGAAATTTGGATATATATTATTGTAGGCATTGATATATTTACATACCCACATAATACCGTATTTCTTTTGGGTATACACTCCAAAACATCATTTCCCCTTTTCTAAAATTTGGCCAAGACTTTGAAACTCCAATTTTTCATGTCTCCGTTTCCCTTGTTTATGAAACTCCTCCGTACTATGGAAGAAGCCATGGCTCATTGACAATGGGGCCACTTCCCATATGACTTACCGACAAGATTGACTTCAAGATCTTCATTTCACAAGGGCTTTGATCACCATTGGTGTGGTGGGGCATGCCTAACAGTACATATCCACAACAGGTCACCTACTTTAACATTGAAGAATATGACTTCCTACTAGGCTTTCTTTGGTAGGATTTTCCACTTTCACATCTTTGGATGTGAGACATATGTCCACGAGGATAAGAAGAAATGACAATGCAAACTTGACCCCAAGTTAAAGAAGTTTATCTTCGTTGGTTACAGTACAACCACGAAGGGCTATCGTCTCTACAACCCAAAAACTCGAAAGATTGAGGTGGCCAAGGATGTGATCTTCAATGAGGCTACAACATCCGAGGATCCTATTGATAATTCTTCTACTACAAGTGGTTCTTCGTCTTCAACCTAAACACAAACCAAAAAACGCACACACACACACCATCAACCCCTCCCCTTCCTTCCAAGTTAACCCTTGGCACCTCTTCTTCATCTACAACTCCTCCCTCTCCTTCCCCTTCTCCCCTTCCACCCTTGATAGCTCCTTTATCTACTACTCCATCATTGAGTATTACCACCCCTTCCCCATCTCCTCATGTTTCTTTTTGGTGATTGAGCCATCAAAGGGAAGCCTTCTTCATCGAGTGATAATCTACCTTCCCTTAGTGAAGGGAAGTCCCTTTCATTGACAAGTGCTTTACATGTACCAGAGGCTTCTCGGTCTCCTTCGCAACCAGATGAGCCTATCACTGTTCCTCGACTAGGCTATAGGCCCGGAAAGATATTTCACTCCACATAAACTATGCCCTTATGTCACACATTCCTTAAAACCATGAGCCTACTACAATTCATGCGGCTCTTGCACAATATGTTTGGATTAGTGCTATGCAAGCTGAGCTTGATTCTATTAAGCAAAACCAAACTTGGGGTGTTCCTCGTCCGAAGAAGCAGAAGGTGATTGGTCTAAAGTGGGTCTATAAGACCAAGTATCTAGGAGACAACACCTTGGACAAGCATAAGGCATAGCTTGTAGCCAATGGATTCTCTCAATAAGCAAGTTTGGATTACTTTGAGACTTTTGCACCACCAACTCAGATATCCACTATTCAAACTATCTTGACTTTAGCCGCCTATCACCATTGGCCAGTTTATAAGATGGATGTTAAGTCGGCCTTTCTAAATGGTGACTTGGAGAAGAAAATTTATGTCTCACAACCTCCTGGTTTTCTTGTGTAGGGAAAGGAGGACTAAAACCAGCCTTTTTTCGGTCGATGGGTGGGAATTCCATAATTACAGCCTAGTTATAGCAGCAATATTTTATAAAATTGAGAAATGCAAATTAACTTACAATCTCGAACAATGGATACCCTGTTGGCCCCGAAAGTGGCACCCTTTTCAGTATTTCCTTAACTTAATTGAAAAAGAAGTTGATGTACAAAGGAATTTTCCCAATCCCTTTCAATATTCCAAATCCCCTTGTTGTCCAAAATGACCAGCAAGTCTTTAATCTGATTTGCCACTTGATTTAGGTAGGCAATTGGCCTTCACCAGCTTTGATGGAGATGAAAAATGCTCCAAATTCATTAATTTGATGGTCCCTCTACCTGAATTTGACTGAAAATAGCTTCAGCCTTGTTAAATTCAAGTCTTGGAGCTTCCAATTTTTTGCACACTTTACAAAGTTGTTGCTAAACTATAACCAACCTTCCTTCCATGGATGGATAGTAACTCCCTAAGTACAAGTTAGTTACAACAGTAACATTTATTACAAAATTGAGAAATGCAAATTAACTTACAATCTTGGACAATGGACACCCTGTTGGCCCCAAAACTGACGCCCCTTTTGGTATTTATTTAACTTAATTAAAGAAGAAGATGTACAATGGGATTCTCCCAATCCCTTTCGGTATTCCAACTCCCCTTGCTATCCAAAATGTCCAACAAGTCTTCAATCTGATTTACCCCTTGATTCGAGTAATCAATTGCCTTCAACCTCTTTCCATCGATTTACTCGTCCCTACACTTGAATTTCACTAAAAACAGCTTCAATCTTGTTGAATCCAAGTCTTGAAGCTTCCAATTTCTAACACAATCTGAAATGTCTCAACCTCTGGTGATCTCAATGTTGTAATCTTTGAAGCACAACTATAGAAAGTCTGGGAGATGAGAGAGAGCACTGACGAGAGAGAAAATTCATACTTTCTTCGCGAAGAACTGAAAAAAATCCATCATTTACTACTACTACCCTATCTCAACAGCTTGTAGATGCAAAGAACTACCCCTTGCTATCCAAAATGTCCAACAAGTCTTCAATCTGATTTACCCCTTGATTCGAGTAATCAATTGCCTTCAACCTCTTTCCATCGATTTACTCGTCCCTACACTTGAATTTCACTAAAAACAGCTTCAATCTTGTTGAATCCAAGTCTTGAAGCTTCCAATTTCTAACACAATCTGAAATGTCTCAACCTCTGGTGATCTCAATGTTGTAATCTTTGAAGCACAACTATAGAAAGTCTGGGAGATGAGAGAGAGCACTGACGAGAGAGAAAATTCATACTTTCTTCGCGAAGAACTGAAAAAAATCCATCATTTACTACTACTACCCTATCTCAACAGCTTGTAGATGCAAAGAACTAAAGAAAATCAGTCATTTACTGTTTTTGCCTTGTCTCAACAGTCAGTAGATGCTATCACATATTGTTGATTAGTCACCTGTTGTTGATTGGTCTGCTCCTGCCCCTGGCTGCCTAAAAGGTCCTCCAATGGCTGCAAATCAGACCAGCAATATCTCCTCCCTCTCTCTTACGAGCTGAATACACTAAAATGCCTTTCTCCAACCTCTAAAGGCGTTTTTCAATCTTCCATGGGCATTTTTGACAAGTGGCAGCCTTCCCAAATGGTTTTTCCAACATTATCCATAATCAAATATTAATTTGAAGTCTTTAAATACTAAAAAATAATCTAATAATTATTTCAGTGCCCTGAAAATAATGTGACTAGCAAATAATTAAATTGACTAGGCAACTTCCATTCTCAAGTGTCTCTGCATCATCTTTGATCATCAGATTGACATTAGGTATCATTAAACGTCACTTCTCTAATATTACCAACTAACACTTATGGCCAAATGAATGACCTAGGCTAACAATTGACATCAGATACCATCAAATACCTATGCGGCATAAGTTATGGCAGCTTCTGTCTTTGACATCTCATGATTTCCTCGGGTCCCAAGCTCGTAAATTTACTCTAATCCCAATCACACCTCACATGTGCAACATTTACTTAACCATATAATTAAAAATTAATCCACATGTCAAGTGAAGTTTCAAAAATACATATTCTCATGACAATCCTCCCCCTTAAAATCCTTGCAATCGTCCTTGATTGCACTGCCAAATGCATCAAAAGCAAAATAGTGGATTGGAATTTCCACAAGGCATCATAGTTAACACAACATTACGCACTATTGCTCAACTATTCGATATACCCAACATTACCAACCAATCATAACATAACATAAGACTCACAAAGAATCTTAAAAACATTGCCAGATTATCATGTGACATGTCTATTTCTCATGAGCTCAACTCATCTGGCAAAACAAAACAATAGCATAGCATAACCAAGCATAAACCATGGCTAAAACATCAATGGCATCATAACATATGCTATTGTCCATGCAACCAAATGTAAACCATTGAAAATTGAGCATAAATTGATCACAAACTCATTGCAAAAACTAACCAGCAATCAATGCAAAAACTGATGCAAAACCTATCCCAAAAGTGACCATAAATGGTTCTCAAGCTTATCAAAAACTAAGCTAAAACTTATCAGAATTTTTGTCTCAAAATTAAAGCAATGTTCATGCCAATTTGATCATAAGCTGATACAAAGGTATAGTTCCCGTGCCCGAATAAAACTCATACTTATTTGCATAGATCTCACAATGACTAGTACACTAAGTAGTGATCTCATGGCAAACATATTGTCAGCGCAGTATCTTCGATGCATATTGAATATATCCGAGATCCACTACATACGAGAGTTGTCCATAACTGCAAGAGTGGAAGTGCTATCTCACCCTTGAGCATCAAGCAATACTCTGGATCCTTGCTCTACTAAACCTGACGGACCCTGAACTAAAGTCGACTCTAACTAGAAGGCATCTAGGTAAAACTGCAACAACTGAGGATGGTTTGCCAAGTCATCCTCTTACATCCATTTGACATCCATTGGTAAATAATTCTGAAATTTCACCAAGTATCTCCTAAAAACTTTACATTTGACCTTTCTTTCCTCATGTGCCAAAATCTGCTGGAGTACCAAAATCTCATTCAACTCATCAACCTCAAGCTGAATTTCAATATACATATTCTCTCTAGCACATCACCATGAAAAGGCCTCAATAAACTAACATGAAAGGCATTGTGTATCTGCCAATGTGGAGATAATTTCAGCCAATATGCCACATCGTTGATCTTCTCCAAGACCTAGAAAGTCCCATAGTATCTCATACTCAACTTCAAATATAATCTCTCTTCCTTTCATCTTTTTCAACCTTGCATTTTTAAAATGCAACAATACATAATCACCCTCTACAAACTGCAAAGCATGTCTATCGCGATCAGCTTCCCTCTTTTGCTTTTCTTGTGATCTCTGAAGTATATATTTTATCTTTGCATAGGCTACATCCAAGTTTTCCATATAACGATCAACCTCAAAGATATTATTCTTAGTTTGCAAAATAGGTGGTACCTTCTTGCTACCCTCAACTGCTTCAAATGGAACTTTTCTCATGGAACTATGCACTGTGTTGTTGTAAGCAAACTCAACCAAGGGCAAATACTGCTCCCACTGTGTCTTGTGGTCTGAAATATAGCACCTCAAAAGATCTAACAATGTGAAATTTTCTTCCTCAAATTAACCATTTGTCTGAAAATAAAAGCATGATGAGAATTTTAACATGTATTCATATTACAACCCCTTCCAAAATAAACTGGTCGTTTGGGGATCTCAATCACTAATAATCGACTCTGGCATATCATGATGCTTAAAGATGTGCTACAAAAAAAATCATGCGATATGATCAGCCTTTATTTTCTTCCTCGCCGGAATGAAATGGGCTTGTTTGCTAAACCTACAAATGATAGTCAATATCCCATCATCTCCTATAGGTGTCTTGGGAAGCTCAAAAATAAAGTCCATTGCAATGCTCTGTCAAGGCCTATCTGGAATAAGCAAGGGCTGCAACAAACCCTATATCTCTTCCCTATCATCCTTTACCTTCTGACATATGATGCATGTCTTAACAAACTGTTCTACATCATGCCTCAAAGCTGGCAAATAAAAGAAATGCTCAACTGCCTTGACTGTGGCATCAATATCTCTATGTTCTACATATGGAGGAGCATGACTTTCGGTGATAACTCTAGGCCTTAACTGCTTTGTGATACATAGTCATCCATGCATCATCAGAAATCCATCTCTTAGCACAAAGTGTTCATCCCTTTGGCCATTGCAAAGCTGATCATAAATATTAGCAAAGTCCGAATCAGCAACATATTGCTCTTTCATGGCATCCAACTCAATGTGATAAACCATGCTGAAGAATGAAATTTTTGGCTTACGTTGTCAAAGGGGTTTTTGTCAAAAGGTCAAATCTCCCGGGGATCACAGGTAGAAGGAAGTAGAGATAGAAGATGAAAGAGAAGAAAGAGAATACACAAGTGGTAAACACAACAAAGACAAAGCACAATGAATTGAATCAATATGTATTGAAAGAACCTGGAATCTTCACACTACTCAAAAGCAATCTCCATGCATTAGTTCTCTCGAAGCTCCTTCGTAGACCAAAAACATGGATCAGAAAAATCAGCTCTTTCTCTACTGCCCATAACCCAAATCTGATGGCTCCATTGGCTTCGAAAGGGGGTTAAACCCCAGGACACCTTCTCACAGATCTCCCAGATCACTCCTTTTTCCTCTTCTAGTTCAAACTGTAATTTTCAGCCTGTTTACAGAGATTGCGACGCACGTGATTTCGTCAATCTGTCCCTCTTGTGAAAATCTCCGAACTGACTGAAAAAGCAACTAGCTTTTATCATGCCATCCTAATCTAGAAGCTTTTTTCTAACTTTTTCGGATTTTTACAATAAATAATATCAAAAATAGACTAAAATTATTCAAAAATCTAGTATTTTCGGATAATCCATGCAACTCACACTAGTACTAATGGCTCAGATCACATTGACTCTCTAGATCAATAAAGAAGTCAAATGATGATGCATTCCATACTTTTTCACACTATGTCCTCATAACATCACGACAACGTGACAATGCATCAATCACAACACTCTTTTTACCATTGATATATACAATCTAAAAATGAAACATAGAGAGAAAATTTGCCCATCTCATATACTTCTCTAACAACTTTGTCTGCGTCAGAAAGTACCTCAAAGTTTGATGGTTTGTCTGCACTATAAAATCAACACCCAATGAATAATGTTTCCACGTAAATAGTGCATGAATTATAGCCAAGAGCTCTTTCTCATAGACCTGCGAATTCTTTTCTACACCATGGAGAATTCGACTCTCATAAGCCACAACTCAGCCATCCTGCATAAGAATAGTCCCAAAGTTGTTACCACATGCATCACATTGAGCTATGAATGACTTCCTTAGATCGGGCAACACAAGCACAGGATCTGAAGTCATCTTTTCCTTCAAATCTCTGAGGACTCCATGAAGTTCCCCCTTGAATAGACTGCATCAAGCTGTTGAATGAAAGTCAAAGCTTTTAGCCTATCAAGTACACCATTGAAGAACTCTAACTTCATTGCTTTTCCACCCTCATCATAGTCTTTTGCTGCCCCTTTGGGTGTCAAGTTATCATATACTAGCTACAACAAAAAGGATGCATTTGTTGAATTTACATCAAAACCAACGCCAAACAGAGCATTTGCATGACCAACATTCATTCCTTAAACCCCATAAGCATTCAGGGTTGCAGATGCGGTACCAAATATACTACTTTGTGCTCCAAGCATCAAGCCAATGCTACCATACATAGGGTTTTGCAAGTTTCTAGCCATATCCGAATACATTGGGCCTTGCACACCATGCATTGGTTGCTACATACCATAGGAATTTGTGCCATATATTCTCGTATGCAGCCCTTGTCCAACCATAGCATAAAAAATGATGCTTCCACCAAAATATCTTTGCTCCCCCATCATAACATGCATACCCGCGGCTGTCCAAAATCCATTGGATTGGCACTTCCGTGATGGCCTTGCATTTGCATTCCTTGCCCCATAATTGCCAGCTGTTTTATTTCATTAGCATCTTTGGGAACTTCAAATGAAGGGTTTGGTATTATCTTCGATACATCTTATTATCCCAAAGGTGTAAAAGACAACTTCTTCTTCTTGCCTTAGTTGTCCTTCTTTGGAGCATTCAAAAATCGAGTAAATAGAGGATCCTTTGCCAATTCAGCAAAGAGATTTGCTGCTGTCCTCATCCAATTCTTGAACTGGTCATCAAATTCCTCTTCACTTTGCTGGTCCTCTTTATGCCCTCAAGGCCATGGATCTTGCCCAACAACAACATTTTCAGCTTGATGTCCGTGGCCTTGTCCAAGGTCAAACATTGCATTTTCTTTATTCCCATGTGAATGTCCATATTGAGAAGCATCACCATTGCTTGAGTCCATGTCACTGTATGAAGACATATTGCTGTAATAATGATGTAATCTTTGGAGCAAGGCTGTAGAAAGGCTAGGAGATAAGAGAGAATTCTGAGGAGAGAGAAAATTCGGACTTTCTTGAGAAGAACTGAAGAAAATCTGTCATTTACTGCTATTGCCCTGCCTCAACAATTTGTAGATTCAAAGAACTAAAGAAAATCAATCATATCCTGATGAAGCCTTATCTCAACAACCTGTAGATGTTGTCACCTACCGTTGATTGGTCTTCTTCTGCCCCTGGCTGCCTCAAAAGGTCCTCCAATGGCTGCAAATCAAACCACCATCTCCTCCCTCTTTCTTACACATTGAATACACTAAAATGCCTTTCTCCAACCTCTAAATAAGTTTTTCAGTCTTGCATGAGCATTTTTGACAAGTGGCAGCCTTCCCAAATGATTTTTCCAGCATTATCCATAATCAAATATTAATTGGGAATGGTTTTTCCAACATAATGCTAGAAAAACCATTTGGAAAGGCTGTCACTTGTCAAAAATGCTTTAAATACTGAAAATTAATCTAATAATTATTTCGGTGCCCTAAAAGATAATCTAATTGGCCAATAGGTAAATTCGTTAGGCAACTTCCATTCCCGAGTGTCTCTGCGCCATCTTTGACCATGGGATTGGCATTAGGTACCATTAAACGCAACTTCTCTAGTATCACCAACTAACACTTATGGCCAAATGAATGACCTAAGCCAACAACTAGCACTCGATACCACCAAGTACCTGTGCGACATAAGTTATAGCAACTTTTACCTTTGACATCCTGTGATTTCCTCGAGTCCCAGTGTCGTGCTGCTACGCGGTCACAGTGTGAAAAACTCCAGAGTGCGACTTTCTTATTAATCTAGAGAGTCAATACCATTTTAGACATTAGTGTCAGTGTTTGTAGCGTGGATGGTTCAAAAATATTAGATTTTTGGACAAGTTTAGCCTATTTTTGATATTTTTGATATTTTCTCTTGTAAAAATCCAAGAACTGTAGACAACTTCTAGAATAGGTGTTAGATATGCTCAATGTCCCACCCTCATAAGGTGCAACCAATGATCCATGGTGCTCAAAGTTGTAAGGCCCCCATTATGAGAAGAAGCCAAATGTGAGCCCGGATATTGGTTGAGTCTTGACTTGTATATCAGTTGAGATCTATGTGATCGGATGGCAAAAAGGTGACCATTGTGGGTCTAATCTTTGGGTTGGACTGAGTAGTTAAGTTGGTAGCAACTCAAGGCACATTGCATCGAGTTGCAAGGTAAGGGAGTTAAAGGGGCCCCTATTTTGGGATCCGGGGACAACGCCCACCGTCCAACGGTAAAGAAAATATTCCCTGGAATATTCTCTGGTTGACTAGTGGAGGCTCATATGGTAGATCGGTCACGCCAACCTAACCACCTTCGCGGGCTATAAAAGCTAAACCCCTTCACAGCCATCGATCATCTATCTTTAACCCAGTCAGAGTTGTTCTAGCTAGCCTTAAGCTCTTCACCTATCTTCTGTCGAGATCGCCATCTAAGCTTCACAGTGGAAGCACACGGGTGGACAGAGCCATCTCTGTATCAGTTGTTTGGAGCTAAAGAAAATTTCTAATTCTCCTCTTATCTGTTGTATACTCTCTATCTCTATCTCTTTCACAGATTCTGTTCGATGTGTCGTGTAATTTTTACAATAGGATAACATGTAAAAGAAAGTAGGTAGCTTTCATTTTAAGAGGATTTTATATAAAAAGAAGAATTAGTAAAATCGCGCGACATGCAATCGTTGTTTTTAAGCAATGAACATCATTCCGAAGTGGGAGATGAAAAAGGAGTGATTTGGCAGAATTCTAGCCAAGTGTCCTGGTATTTTACCCCCCTTTCGAAACCAATGGTATTGTTTTATGTACGTTTTTGTCTACAAGAGATTTGTCTTCTCATAATGCAAAATAAACTGACAGGCTTCAACTCTGTGAGTATTCTTCTACATCTTCTATTTCTTTCTTTGAGCCCCTTCTCTTTCATCTATTCCTCTCCTTGAATCTCCCTTCATCCTGCTGTCTCTTACCCCCATGGTAAACTTTCGACCCCAAAGGCTCCGACAGTGGTAAACCCGACGTGAAAGTCAACAGAGCAGAGGTGTGTAAAGATGAGGGATTCTGCTAGATCAAGTAGTAGTGATGCTTTACAACAAATGATTGCTTTGTTGCAGCAATAACAACAACAACAGTTGTTGTTACAACAACAGATGCAAACTCGGCAAGAAGCAAAGATTCCTTAGCTGTGAATGCATTGAAGGCAACAGGACAAGCATTGAAGCAGTTTAAAGGTCAAAATGTTTCGACTTTCATCCGGTTGTATGAGGAAAAGATGTTTCATGGGATACTACAGTATGCATGGAGTCAGTATTTCTCCCGTTTGGCCATGCATGCTTTGCATGATCGGATTGATGAGTTACATAGAAGAAATGCTGATTGGGCAGCTTTTAAGAAAGCTTTGAGAGAAGAATTTTTCTTGAAAGATGCAAGATTGGTAACTAAAAAGACATTTATAGATTGGACTGAAAAGCCCAATAAAGGGTAAGCTACTACAGCTTTGCTCCGTGAATTTGAAAGTCGGTATGCACAGTTGAATGCTGATGAGCAGTAAACATTGGAGAGTCAAAAAATTGATTTGTTTCTGAAGACTGCAGATCCTGTTTGCAGAAGAAGCTCACTGATCGTTTAGAATATGCCTCTTCTGAAACAGGGCTGAAATTAGATTGGGCTAATGTAACTGAAGCAATGTATATATTGGTAAAGAGAGAGCCGGTGAAATTAAGATGGGGTACAGGCACCACACCGGCCAGTGCTCAGAAGGGGACTGAAATTGCAACCAAGGCACCTGTAACTATGGCGGAACAATCGGCTATACCTGTTGATCCGGCTCTTAAAGGTGATGATGTGGATGAATTAATCAAAGGCATGCATAATTTGAGGTTGAATGTGACAAAAATCTATACAAAGGTCGAAAAGTTAGATGTCAAGGTAGAAGAGAAGGGCTGAACAACAACCCAAAGGCCATATAGAGAAATATACAAGAGGAGATGCATTTGGTGTGACAATTTACAACATGAAAAGTAAGAGTGTACAACTTACCGTGAAGCGGAGCAAAAAGGTTAGTCTTTTGGAAATATGGAAACATAGATGCAACAAAAACTAGTCTTCCAATAGAGCCAAATTTTGGAAATGATGGCATGCAAAAGAGGTTGGAAAATATGGCTACAATGACAGCATTTGCTGCCATAGATACAGCCACATGTAGGTTGAGAATTGAAAGGACCGATGAAGCTCATAAAGGAGGCATGGCTGAAGTAGAATCTCGCGTTTGGATGCAAGCATTAGATTGCATGTTAAAGGGCAAACCAGTAAAGTCTGAATTGACTGATGCAAGTCAAAGTATACGAGAGAGAACAGGATAGAGTACACCAGTGGATTCATTTTCAGCCTATGCTTATTTGGCTAAGGTTCATAATCAAGAAGCTCTTGTGGAAAAAAAGAGAATAAGAGATGAGGACACTGCTGGTCCTTCCTCTTCATGCCCATCTAAACGCATAATACGAAGTAAAATAGAACAACAGAAAAAGGCTGAAAAAGCCATACTTGAGCATGTTATGGAGGATGCATCTCAAGAGAAGAAACAAGAAGGAAATAAAAAGGACAACCAGCCCGTTTACAGGTTACAATCGGATCTTCAGACTGCAACAGACCTTAAAAAGGTCTTTGAAGATCGCATACTTGGCAGTAAAGTGAAATTCACACTTCGTGAAGTTCTTGGAATCGCCAAGCGTGAATTTCATGATGCAATCATTGATATGCTGAAACGAAAAAGACAGTTTAATGGTGAAGTTTTGCAAGCATTAATGTAGGTTGACAAAGACATAGAGAAACATCTTCAGAGGGAATATGATGACGCATGTAATGCTATTTTGGAACAGGCTGATATTGAAAATGGGAGTGCAGATAGCAAGCTTCTGGGTAAAATTGATCTTATGAGCAGCAGTAAGCATAGAGAGAAAGCTACATATAATGGGGATGTCCATCAACAAGCACATGAAAAAGAAGATGCTCACTTTATTCCAAGCAGTCATTATTCACAAACGCATTGGGCTCGTGCTACAACAGAGACAATTGTTAAAGTGGAAGAAAGAGAGACGCCTTGCATAGCTCTCTTGGATCATGGTTCCGAAATCAATGTTATGGCACACAGTTTATATAAGTATGGAGGATGGTCGATTGATGTAGATCCGGGATGGCACATGCAAGTAGTAAACAATTCATCAGGGCATCTTTATGCGGCTTGTCCGAATGTACTCATGACTATTGGAGATGTTAGGGATGAATATCATTTTTTTGTGCAAGATTCATGTAGTTATTCAATGATTTTGGGACAGCCCTATATTTCGGAATCAAGGCTGAAGACAAAAGCCTTGGATGATGGTTCTTCATATACTCAGGTTCGTAGTAAAGACAATACAAAGGTTGTACAGCTTCTCATTGTTTTTGTGAATCATCCCCACAATCGGATTAGGCTGCGAGATAATCCTATGCCACCTAATGCACGAGGGTTTAAGGGTTTTTGGACAACACTGTTGTAAGTGGAGGCTATGGCAGTGCCTCTAGAAAGATAATTATGCCTCCAAGAAAGGGGGAAACTGTGTTTGTGTCTGGATTGCAGGAATGTGTCAAAAGTGGTACAGCAATGGAAGTGTAAACATAAACTGTAATAAACTGCTGAAACACAAGACAAAAGAGAAAGGGAAAGAAATAACGCAATACAAATGAGAACTCAGATGTATGCTCAGGAAATGGAATCCATATACCAAGACATGAGACAGTACAAAAGCAATGTGAGTCACCGGCTGTGGAGGCACTGGCACCTGCTCCCTCTCTCCAACAAGAACTGTCAGGTGATGAATGAATGTGGAGGAGGGAGCCTGACAATATATAGGCTAAATAAATGCCAAAAATATGACTGGTCGGCCAGCATTAAACTGGCTGCAAATAATGCCAAAACACAATAAATGTTGGCAAATAAAATGCCTAAAATATCTCTGTGCCCAGCCTCCTATACCACATGTACAGACTCAACCACGAACTAACTAATCTGCTAACACCCTCTCTCAAATCATGGGTGATTTGATACAATACAATATACAATGATAAAGTCGCATCATAGTACATACAACAATGTCCATCATAGTAGGACCATGGATACCCAAGTAGTGGGTACACAAGCCACCACCAAGGAGCCTTGGAGATAACCTGATGTCAATGTCGATCGTACCAGCTCCTGAAGATAAAGAAGATCATAGCAGCTCTCAATGTCTATCAACAATGCCCCTGATGTAGCATACGTAACCATCCTGTCACCAATGCTGCAGTGCATAAATGACCATGAATTCCCCTTCTTTAGCCGGACCGCCAAAGTGTCCCCTCATGTGAGCTCCAAATGAAAGCCGCCCGCTCTCTGTCAAATAACCAGCCCATCATGAACCTGGATATCAATCCCAACTCCAAGATTTGTACCTGCCAAACTTCGGTCGATGAGTCAAGGATGTCCCTCTCTGGATCCTGTGCATCTGTATAGAAATATAGATGAGGCGCGGCTGCCCCATCTCACCACCCTCTCACACTCCCTCTCTGGCACTGGAGAGTCGTGAGGGATGACCTCATCACCACCACTAGAAAGCAGCTAAGAAATGGGCCACTAAGCCCTTCCCACAATCCAAAGAAAAGGATCCCTATCGCACCTTGGACTTTGCCTTGGCCGGAGGATCGGAATCGAAATCTGAGGCAGATAAGGACTCGTCGGATGAGTCCGCATCCCGCTTCGTCTTCTGCTCCTTTTTCTTCCTGGAAGCCGCTAACTCGTTGCAATCCTTCCTTAAATGACCTTTCTTGCCACAGTGGTAACACTGGGCCTTCGACTTCTTTGTCTTCAAACCCCTCTCTAAAGCTGCAAAAGCCTCACTAGAATCTCCATGTAGCATATCATCAGCGGATGTGCACAGAGTAAGAATATTTCAACCATGTGCAAGGCTGAAAAGAAATATGTAGAATGGGCTGAAAAAGAACTAAAGACGTGGTTTGATGGCTGCAAATGAAGGTATTTCAGGGCTATTTTCAAGGCTGGTTGATGTTGATACAATGGCTGAAATTTCTGCAGCAATTAATGCTGAAAACAGGGTAGAAAAAGAGGTTATTTATGTTGACACTTTAGAGATATATAAAGTCATTCAAGAATTTGCTGAGCATGAATGTTATGGGCTGCAAAACAAGGTTGAAGCAAGGGTGGATAGAAAGTACAAAACAGCTGCAAAGAAGGTTAAGCCTATGGCTTTGCCTTTACCACCTGAAAGTGATGGGTTGGCTGAAAAAGTGACTCCGCAGCCTAGTTTACGGGATCCACATGGAGTAGGATATAAATTTACAACTGAAACTTTACAAAAGCTGAAAATTGGTGATACAAGCTTTCTTTTACCAGCAGAAAGAGCTTATTTCTTGCAGATATTGGCAAGGCATGACAAAGCCTTTGCATTTCAGCCAGATGGAATTGGATGTGTTGATTCGATCATAGTTGCACCTATGGTGATCTTTACACTACCTCATGTGCTATGGAATTTAAAGCCTATTCCAGTGCCTCGGACATATTTGCCTAAGCTACTGGAGCTTTTGAACGAGAAGATCAAGATGCGGATTTTGGAGCCCTCTTCAACTTCATATTCGAATCAGTGATTTACTGTTCAAAAGCAGAATGGTTCTTTGAAGTTTATACAGATTTACAACCAGTTAATAAGGTCACCATAAGAAATGTTAGATCAAGCCCAATAGTGGATGAATTTGCAAAAGCATTTGCAAACAAGGCAATTTACTCTATGGGAGATTTATATTCAGGATATGATCAGTTCCAACTTGCATTAGAAAGCCGGAATATCACTACCATGAAGATACCACTCGGATTGGTTAGAATGTGTACGCTTCCACAAGGAGCAACCAATTCAGTGGCGCATATGATGAATGCTATGCATAAAGTTTTGAGGGAGTATATTTCTCAGTTGACCTTACCCTTTCTTGATGATGTGCCGATCAAAGAATGTGATATCTATGAGAAGAATGAAGAGTTGAATGAGAATGGATGTAGAAGATTTGTGGCTGATCATATTATTGATTGTGACAAGATTTTGAGCTGTCTTGAAGAAGTGCGATTGACTCTGTTAGGAGAAAAGTCGGTTTTTGGAGTGGAGAAAGTATCAGTTGTTGGGCACATGTGTGAACCCTATGGAAGAAAACCCTCACCAATATATATTGATACCATAAGCAAGATGCAAGAGACATGTTCGAATGTATCCAAGGTGTGAAGATTTTTGGGTACGTGTGTCTTTTACTTGATATGGATTTTCCACATTATGCTCATGTGGCTGAAAGTTTATATCAGCTCTTGAGAAAATGACAAAAGTTTTGGTGGGGTAAACAACATACGAAGGCAGTTCAGAAGTTAAAGAGCTTATTGATTTCAGCTCCAACACCAAAGAGAGCAAATTATGAGAATGGGCAGCCTATTATTCTCACCATGGATACAAGCCCAATTGGCATTGGTTGGGCAATGGGTCAGGATGATGCTGATGGGAATAGATATGCCATTCGGTTTAGAGCAAAGGTCCTCAATGAACGGCAACGGCGGTATTCTCAAGTCAAAAGAGAGCTTTGGGGTGTAGTGACAGCCCTTAAGTGTGATAGGGAGTATTTTATGGCAGCACATGTAGTGGTAGAGACTGATTGTCTACCTCTATTAGGCATGATAGTAAATTGCTCAACTCATAATATTGCCATGTTACGATGATTGCATAAATAAAGTCACTTAACCCTGATTTTAAGCATATTGCAGGTAGAGAAAACCCGGTGGCTGACATGCTTTCACAAGTGAGGTTTGAAGATGAAGAGAATGATGTGATAGGTGTTGAAAATGACTTTATGACAGCAGGGAATGAGTATGTTGTTACTACAGTGACAAATGACTCTGAAGAAGACCATAAAAGCCAGAGAAAGCAGACGGGATGAATGAGCACGAGTAATTCCTTTCACCTCCCAACCTTGCCTAGTATATTGCTGGCCAGACCATCGTGATCCGATTGCCAGCCGTCAAACCTTGGTGAGTCCTACTATTCTTAGACTCTCTTCAGTTCTAGGCTCCCCTTAACCCCGTTCGGGCGCCCAAGAGCCCGGATGGTCATCCTCGTGCGTGTTCCCCTTGATTTACCTTAATGTCACATTAAATGTCACTTTAATGTCACATTCAATATTTGTGACCTTAATGTCACATTAAATATCACTTTAATGTCACATTAAATATCACTTTAATGTCACATTAATGTCACATACAGGTACAACTGTAGTAACAGGGATTTCAACAGTAAGAAAAGAACTTACAGCCATGAAGAAGAGATGGACAATAAAGAGAAAGCATCATTAGTGTTATGCTTCAGTGAGAACACAATTTTTGAAAGAATTGTATGAGGACGATTGGATGAAAATAGGCCAATATCTCAGCCTCATGACAAAGAAGGCTGAGTGGTCTGAAGCTAAATTCAAAAGGATTAAAAGAAAAGCTTATGGGTTTTTCTTAAAAGACCGATATTTATGGAAACGTGCAAAGAAAAAGAGAGGAGCTCCAGTACGTGTATTGGAAGATATGACTTCTCAACAATAGGTGATGCAGGAGTTTCATGAAAGCTTATGGACTAGACATAGAGGAGTTTGGGGCACATTTGCCAAGATCAAAGAGAAGTATTGGTGGCAAAACATGTATAAAGATGTGGAGTATTATGTGAAATCATGTAAAGTTTGTTAGATGTATTCCATGGTAAAGCATAGAGATGGGTTGCAACCAACCTATCCTTATGCATTACAAGTGGGTAGTTGATTTGGTTACTATGCCTACAGGTCTATGGAATATGAGATATCTTGTGCTTACACGAGAAGACTTGACAAATCAAGTGGAAGGTCACGCTCTTAGTACAAAGACTACTCAAGTAATTTGCAAGTTCTTATTGGAGAAAGTCTTTTGCAAGTATAGTTTTGTTGGTAAAGTGGTTGCAGATAGAGGAGAATTGGATGTAGATGAGGCTTGTGACTTCTTTTCATGATTGGGTATCAACCTGGCTTTAACTTTAGCCTATAATCCTCAAGCAAATGGCAAAAGTGAAAGAGGTCATCAACCTATCATAAGGCATTAGCAAAGTCATGCAAGGGTAGAATGAAAGAGTGGCCAAGAATGTTACCCTTTGCTTTGTGGGCTGATAGGACCACTCAGTGTGTAGTTACAGGATATATACCTATTGAATTAACGTATGGACAACAGCCAATCAATGCCTATTGAGAAGACTATCGCTATTTGGAGTGTTCTACTATGGAAAGAGGGTTTAAACAGAGAAGAGTTGCTAACCCTACGCATTAGACAACCATGAAAAAGCTGAAGACTGCAAGGATCAAGAACAAAAAGAGGTTTGACAAGCAACACAAACTTCGACCACGAGCTATACAAGAAGAGGACTGGGTTTTGGTTTATGACATCAGCTTGGAAAATCAACATAGTGCTAGTCAGAAGATGGCAAAGCGGTGGTTGGTCCATATGTGGTAAGGTTTGTTTTTTATAATGCTACCTATGCATTAAATGAGATGGATGGCACAGCTCTAAGGATTCCAATGGCTAGAAAATGTATTAAGCTCTTTAAACGTAGGGAGCCTTTAGCATATGAGTTGAAAGAGTTGGATACTGAGCATGAACATGAGAATATGGAAGAAGAAGAGGTAGAAGATGAAGACATTGACATGGTAGAAGATACTTCTTCTGATACTGCAAATCCATAAGACTTTGGCACATGCCAAAGGATGTGCAGCTTAGGAGGGGGTGGATGTTGTGCCGCTACGTAGTCACACTGTGAAAAACTCCAGAGTGTGGCTTTCTTATTGATCTAGAGAGCCAATGGCATTTTAGACATTAGTATCAATGTCCGTAGTGTGGATGGTTCAAAAATATTTTGGACAAGTTTAGCCAATTTTTGATATTTTAAATATTATCTTTTGTAAAAATCCAAGAATTGTAGACAACTTCTAGAATAGGATGACATGTAAAAGAAAGTAGGTAGCTTTCAACCATTTCAAGAGGATTTTATGTCAAAAGAAGGATTGGCAAAATCGCACGACGCACGATCGTTGTTTTCAGACAATAAACAGCACTCCGAAGTGGAAGATGAAAGAGTGATCTGGCAAAATTCGTGCCATGCATCCTTGTATTTTACCCCCCTTTTGGAACCAATGGAAGCATTAGATTGGCGGTCTGAGCAACATAGATAAAGGTATTGTTTTATGTACGTTTTTGTCTACAAGAGATTTATCTTCTCATAATGCATAAATAAACTGGCAGGCTTCAACTCTGTGAGTATTCTTCTACATCTTCTATTTCTTTCTTTGAGCCCCTTCTCTTCCGCCTACTCCTCTCCTTGAATCTCCCTTCACCCTATTGTCTCTTACCCCCATGGTAGACTTTCGACCCCAAACGCTCTGACACCGGGCTCATGAATTTACTCTAACCCCAATTACACCTCACATGTGCAACATTTACTTAACTGTGTGATTAAAAGATTAATCCACATGTTAAGTGAGGTTTTAAAAATACATGTCCTCATGACATAAACCCTAATCTGTAGCAGAGAAATCTGAAATTTCTCAACCTCTGGTGATCTCAATGCTGTAATCTTTGGAGCAAGGCTATAGAAAGGCTAGGAGATGAGAGAAAATGCTAAGGAGAGAGAAATTTCAAACTTTCTTCGCGAAGAACTGAAGAAAATCAGTCATTTACTACTGATGCCCTGCCTCAACAGCATGTAGATATTGTCACCTGATGTTGATTGGTCTTTTCCAACCCCTGGCTTCCTCAAAAGGTCCTCTAATGGCTGCAGATCAGACTAACAGCATCTTCTCCCTCTCTCTTGCAAGCTGAATGTACTAAAAATGCCTCTCTCCAGCCTCTAAAGACTTCCCAAATGGTTTTTCCAGCATTATCCATAGTTCAATATTAAAATTAATCTAATAATGATTTCAAAGCCCTAAAAAATAATCTGATTGGCCAATAACTAAATTGGCTAGGCGACTTTCATTCCCAAGTGTCTTTGTGCCATCTTTGACCATCAAATTGACAACATGTACCATTAAACACCACTTCTCTAGTGTCACGAACTGATACTTATGGCCAAATGAATAACCTAGGCCAACAACTAGCACCAAATACCACCAAGTACCTATGCGGCATAACTTATAGCAACTTTTGCCTTTGACATCTCGTAATGTTCTGGAGTCCAAAGCTCATAAATTTACTCTAACCCAAGTTACACCTCGCATCTGCAACATTTACTTAACCATGTGATTAAAAATTAATACACATGTTAGGTGAGGTTTCAAAAATGCATGTTCTCATGACAAGGACATGTTTACAGGCCCTCTATGACCTAAAACAAGCTCCTAGAGCTTGGCATCAACAGATTGAACGATTATTCTTAGACAAAGGCTTCCATCAATCGAATCATGAACCCAACCTTCATTACAAGGTTGCGGAGAATAAGTGCATCTTGGTCATCTTGTATGTTGATGACCTCAATACACATGAGATTAATCGTACTCGGTCAATATTGGGCCATGAGTTCGCCATGGCAAATCTTGGGATTCTACACTTCTTCCTTGGAATGGAGATCTATCAAATGGCACAAGGCATTTTTATTTCCAAGAACATACACATCTCTGAACTTCTTTTGGAGTTTGATGTGGCCGAGTATCAACATATTTCTTGCCCCATGGATCCCAAGTCCAAGCTTATGGCAGCAAGAGATCCCCTTAGCAATGTCACCCATTACACATACCTTCTTGGTTGTTTGATCTAGTTGATCCATACTTCACTGAACATCTCTTCTATAGTGGCTTTGTCGTCTTCTTTCATGAAGACTCCTACTCACGCTCACTAGCGAAGCACTTTTCGCATATTGCGCTATCTCAAGGGACTCGGTGACAAGCCGCTTTGTGCATATTGCGCTATCTCAAAGGACTTAATCCTACAAGATCATGTATGGAGAGGGGGCAATTTTTGTGATGAAATGACTCCGATTGGGCAAGTGATGTAGATTCAAGACAGTCCACTACAGGTTATGCCTTCTCCCTTGGATCGAAAGCTATCTCTTGCAGCAATAAGTGGCGACCTAGTATGGCTCTTTCTTCTACAAAGGATGAGTATTGTGCCCTTTGTTCTACAGCTATAGAGGCAATTTAGTTCCATCGTTTGTTGGCAAAGATTGGCTTTCCACAGATAGGACCTATGGAGCTGTGCATGGACAACCAAAGTGCCCTCACTCAGGCGAACAACCCGGTAATTCATGCTTGCATGAAGCACATCGAGGTTCAGTACCACTATGTTCGAGAGCAAATCATGGATTCTGAGTTAGCAGTGGCCTACTGTCCTATTGAGGACAATGTAGCAGATCTCTTTATGAAGCCTTTGCCCAAGGTTTCTGTGCTTCATCACATGAGATTGTTAGGCCTTCAAAGTCCAAACACTCCTAGGATCTAAGAGGGGATGTTAGCCTACCACTTTTAGTATTGTCAATCTATCATCTCCCAATTGTAAGCTCTTGTCAAAGTTTGATAAAGACATGGGAGCTCTAGCATTTTAATATGCATTTCTTGAGTTTCTTGAGCATTTTCTGCATTTTCCTACCACGTCAACTAATTTTTCAGCATTTTTATATGCTATTGATTGTAATAAATGCAATTGGTCGGCTTCTAGCAACTAGTCAACCAACATCAAGTAGGCCAGCTTGGCATATTTTCTACTATTTATAGCAGGTGCTTTGGTTGGGACAGATCATCTTTTGCAAGTTGCATCATCAAAAGGCGTTTGGCCACAGGATTTCTCTTGAGAAGAAACTTCGAATGCTTAGTGTTGATGACTACCCTTCCGTGAAGGATCACATCACTATTAAATGCAGTCGATCAACCGGCAACTAGTCAATCGGTATCAAGTAGGCCAATTTGGCCTATTTTCTGCTATTTATAGCAGGTGCTTTGGTCATGACAAATTATCTTTTGCAAGTTGCTCCTTCAACTTCGAGCATATTTCTCTGCCTCTGATACTACTGCTACCATCATCATTTCCAATCAAATCTAGTACCCTCAACAACGCATCAAGATTCGTGCAAGGGCTGATCAGTCCTTCTGATTGTATTCAGCATTTATTTCAATGAGCACAGATTTCTTTCTTCCTTCATCTTTTTGCAATCTCCTTCACTCTGTGTTTGTGTTCCTTCTTCCATTGCACAATCTCACAAGATCAACTCAACTCTCAAGCCAATTTCTTTCTATTCATGAGCCTATAGAATTTTGTCCTAGTGTATGTTCGCAAGTTGAGAGATCAACAGAAGTGCGGTCAAGGCTTACATCTTTGCATCATCAAAAGACGCTTGACCACAGGATTTCTCTTTAGAAGAAACTTCAAATGCTTAGTGTGGATGAATGATTACATTAGCAAATTGGAGGACATGACCTTAGGAGGACTATCTTCAAAGGATATGGCAATGATTCTCTTGTCTCACTGCCTCTCTCTCTCTCTCTCTCTCTCTCTTTTTCGTAAAAGGTAATTAATTACAAGATACACGATGACACTAAGCCATCATGTGTAAAGACCCCAGTACTAAACTACAAGAGTTACAAAAGTCATGGCAAAGACGCAGAGGAAATTGCCATATGCCAGGGAAGTAAGTCCTCCCGAGGGAGTAAGCCAGAGTGCCGAATGAGATCTATCTGCCAATGCAAGAGACCTTTAAGCCTCACAATATGTGCCGGGACATTAAAGGCCGAATCAAAAAGAAAGGCATTCCGAGTGGTCCAATTGTGCCAGCATCCCCAGTATCTAAGAAAATGAAACAAGATCTTCATATGTGGCCTCTCTCTCTCTCTCTCTCTCTCTCTCTCTCTCTCTCTCTCTCTCTCTCTCAAATCTCTTCTTTACTTTGTCTTCTCCTTCTCTACAATGGCACCTCCTTGTTCAATTGATGAAAAGCTTAAAGGTTTTGGCTATCCCACTTGGAGGACTATGGCAATAGCATAGTTTATGTAGAAGCGCATGTGGTATGTTGTTTTCAGAGCTATCATATATTTTCAAATGCAAGATTCTACTCCTGCAAATTGAAAACAAGACAATTACTAGGAGACAGTGCTTACTTGGGAGATAGGTACAACCTCTTCTTGCTCTCTAAGAGCCTCTTTCTCTCTCACAATGGCTAGAATAGACTTCCAACAACCCCCAAAAACGTTTTCTCCACTTGCATAGGTAAGTGTGACATTAATGTGACATTAAAAGTAATATTTAATGTTACATTAAGGTCATAAGTGTGGAATGTGACATTAAAAGGGATATTTAATGTTACATTAAGGTAAATTTAGGGGAACATGCACGAGAATGATCGTCCGGGCTCTTGGGCGCCCGAACGGGGTTAAGGGGAGCCAAGAGAGTAAGGGAGTCCAGGAATAGTAGGACTCCAGCAAGTTGACGGCTGGCAAAGAGATAAGCTTGAGGACCAGCACTTATCTAGGCGTGGCTGGGAGGTGAAGAACACTCGTGCTTCCATCAGTTTCAAGAAATCTGTCTTCGTCCTCTAACATTGGTATCAGAGCCTATGTTTCTGATCATTAATCGAACAAAAATCCGTCAGGATGTCAGCCGCTAGTCAGTTCGTCAGTTTTTGTAACATTGCGTGAGCATCAGAAAACGGGCCGTCACTTCTGCCCTGCCCCGTCGCGTAAGAAAACGGGCCGTCATTTCTGTCCTGTCCGTCGCGCGAGAAAATGGGCCGTGAAGAGAAATAAAAAGGGAGAAGCCACGTCACGTCACATTAATGTGACCCATCTCGTTGCGGGCAGGGAAGGATACGTCACATTACGGTGACCCGTTTCGTGACGGGCAGGGAAAAGAAAAGAAATAAAAAAAACGTGGGTCGCGAGGACCAGGCGTGCAGCCGCCAGCATCCGCGAGGACCAGGCGTGGAGTCGCCAACATTCGCGAAAACGTGGAGCTGCCAGTATCAGATTGCTGTTAACGGATAGGACTGCTCCTGAGGCGGATAAGACTGCGACTGCTGTGAGACAGGCAGAAAACTTCATACACAACTGAAGCTACAGCCTTCATACATAACTGAAGCCACAGCCTGCCATAAAAATCAGGGAAGTATTTTATCTTGTATGCAAATTTCTTATTTTTGCTTTCCAATTCCAGTGTACTAATGGCAGAAAAAGGGAAAGAAAAGGTAATGGAAAGTTCTAGTTCTGGGGATCAACCTATGGTAGACCCCCATGAACCAGACATACAAGAAGAACAATGGGAAGAATTTTTTGCCACGCGAGAGCAATTTGATGATCTCTCTGCTCGTATGCAAACTCAGGGGGTTCAAATGGAATTTTTAACTCAAACACTTACTGAAATAAAATCTCAGTTAACTTTATTGTTGGAAAAAGATAAAAATAAGATAGAAATCTCAGATGTCCCATCTTCATCGAAAGATTTAGATGTGACCATTCGAGATTCTAAAGAACCCCAAACCTATCATAAATTGAGGGATAATCTGGTTTTAAAGGATATGAAACCACCTCAATTTTACGGGGAGGAAAAAGATAGGAATAAAGATACAATCTTTAATTTCCTCCAAAAATGGGAAGATTTACATAAATTAAAAAATACCCCACCACATCTCCAAGCACTGGAGACCAGTTTAACTTTGGGGCCCAAAGCATATAAGTGGTGGCGAACTTTAAAGGAGGCGAATAAAATACCTGAAACTTGGGCTCAATTTGAATCCGTCTTTTTAAAAGAATTTCTTCCTGAAAATGAAATGGAAAGAAATTGGGAAGATTGGGATTATGTCAGACAAAAGGGACGACCCCTACTGACATATCTGGAGGAATATCGTGAGATAATCCTCAAATTAGAAGGAATTGATGAATTCCAAAAAACAAGAGGATTCATTAGGAGACTGGATAAAGCCTGTAAAAAGGAAGTAAAACGGAGTTTACCTAAGACGCTTGAAGAGGCAATTAAATTTGCATTAATTTATGAAGATAGTACGCGTCCAGGTACACTCACCAGTCTCACTGATATGGAGCCCAAGTCTAAGGAATTAGAAACCTCAAAATTTGTGGGCAAATTTAAAAGAAAAATGCCATTTTTCAAAGGTAAAAAACAACCTTTTGAAAAGAAACCATATATAAGGCCAAAGCTAAGTCCTGATGACTTTGATAAGGCCAAAAAACAAAAATTGTGTTTTAATTGCCTATCCCCTAACCATGCTGCTTGGAATTGCCCTCAAAAGAAAAAGGGGGAAGACAAAGAAAAGGACAAGGGCAAGGGAAAAGAAAAACAAATCCATGTAGTGCAGACCTTAGAATTAAAGGGTCATAAAAAGTATAAATCTTTAAAGGTCTTGCATATGGATGTACAACATAAGTGTTGTATGTCAACTTCTTTGTGGCAGCCTACTTTTGGGCCACATGATTTACTTAGAGTACATGGATTGATAGCTGGAAAACGGGTTAGAGTCATGATTGATGACTCTGCCACACATAATTTTATAAATTATGCACTCGTCAAAAAATTGAAACTTCCCCAACAAAACAGTGAGCATCAATATGTTGTGCGTATGATGCAAGGCCAAGACAATAAAATATGGGATACAATGGTATCCAATTTGGAAATCGAGATTCAAGGATATAAAGATAAGCTTGATTTCCAAATAATGAACATGGAAAGAGCTGATATTGCTCTAGGGAGGGAGTGGCTATGGGGATTGGAACCATCCTTAAAACGTAGCTATCACCATAATACACTGGAATTTGAAAGGGATGGTAAGACTTTTGTCATTCAAGGTGAACATGAAGTATCTGATAATCCTTTGCTGTGTTCTACTGAAGTTCAGAAGCTGATAAAGAAGGAAGTTTGTGAGGTATATATGCTATGGTCTCTTCCTGTACAGAATACTTTTACTTTCTGTAATATAAAGCAACAATTTTCTTATGTTTGCGAATTGAATGTAAATAATGAATTGAATAGTTTGTTAGATGATTTTAAAGATGTGTTTCCTTCTGATTTACCAAGTGGCCTTCCACCTGATAGGGGTGAAATAAATCACCCAATTGATATAAATAAGGATACACATCCAATTTCAAAACCACCATATAGGTTAAGTGAAACACAGCATCAAGAAGTTGAGAGACAAATTAAGGATTACCTGGATAAAGGATTTATTCAACCTAGTAATTCACCTTGGGCTTCACCAATTTTATTGGTAAAGAAAAAAGATGGTTCTATGCGACTTTGTGTTGACTATAGAGCACTCAATAAAATAACGGTGAAGAATAAATTTCCTATGCCCAGAATGGAAGATCTTTTTGATCAATTGCAAGGGGCAAAAT
Organism: Lygodium microphyllum; assembly: GCF_053477565.2. Lineage (NCBI taxonomy): Eukaryota > Viridiplantae > Streptophyta > Polypodiopsida > Schizaeales > Lygodiaceae > Lygodium > Lygodium microphyllum. The sequence goes on from NC_141137.1 coordinate 149,785,503, forward strand.
TCTTCACAAAGATAGACTTAAGATCAGGTTATCACCAAATAAGAATTAAGGCACAAGATATTTCCAAAACGGCATTTCGTACTAGATACGGGCATTATGATTTTTTGGTGATGCCTTTTGGTCTCACTAATGCACCAGCTACCTTTATGAAGCTGATGAATAGTGTTTTACGGCCCTATCTAGGACATTTTGTAGTAGTCTTTTTGGATGATATCTTGATCTTTAGTAAATCAAGAGAAGAACATTTGGAACACTTATTATTAGTATTCCAACTGTTAAGAACACATTCCCTTTATGCGAAGAAAACTAAATGTGAATTCTTTGCACAAGAGGTCAAATATTTAGGGCATATAATCTCGAAAGAGGGAATCAACATGGATCCAGAAAAAGTAAGGGCAATTATTGAATGGCCACCTCCACGGAACTTGGAAGAGCTGCAGATCTTCCTAGGTTTATCTGGATTTTATCGTAGATTCATTCGAGATTATGCCAAAATAGCTGTTCCAATGACAGACCAACTTAAAGGGAAAGGAAAAAGTTTTAATTGGGGAACAGACCAAAATGAAAGTTTTCAAAAACTTAAGGTAGCTATTGCTACAGCTCCAGTATTATTAATAGTGGATCCCAATAAACCATTTGTGGTTGAAGCTGATGCCAGTGACAAGGCAATAGGCGCGGTCCTATTACAAGAAGGTCGACCAATTGCTTTTGAAAGCAAGAAATTAGATCGTGCAAAACAAAATTATTCTGTTAATGAGAGGGAGCTGTATGCAATAGTACATGCAATGAAGAAATGGAGGCACTATTTGTATGGTGCCAAACTTTTGATTTTATCGGATCATGAAAGCATTAAGTGGCTTAATGATCAACCAAATTTACATGGGCGTAAAGCCAGATGGGCCGAACTCCAAGAGTTCGACTATGAAATAAGATATAGAAAAGGAAAGTATAATATAGTAGCTGATGCACTCAGCAGAATGCCCATCATTAATGAATTGAGTTTTACTCAGTTCACTTCCAACTTGCTTGAATCTTTAAAAGGGAAATGTCAGGTTGATCCGGCATATTCCAACATATGGGAAGCAATAAAAAATGGGGATCCAAATGAAAGTGCTTCTACTAAGGAAGGAATATCTGAGGATGTTCAACTAGGAAATGGAGCATCAGGGGTTGCTCAAACTGGATTCAAGTGGAAGAATTTTACCATTGATAATGGTTATTTACTCTACAAGGGTAGGATATGTGTCCCGAAAGATATAGAAATAAGGCGCCAGATACTCTTTGAGTGTCATGATACCCCTAGTGCGGGACATCCAGGAGTTAATAAGACTTATAGTCTTATTAAAAGGCAGTTCTATTGGCCTGGAATGAATAAGGACGTCCTTGACTATGTGGTCAAATGTAATAAATGCCAGGTTAATAAAGCTGAAAAATTAAAAATGGGAGGACTTCTCCATCCATTAGAAATTCCTTCGGGAAAATGGGAGAGTATCTCCATGGACTTTATTGTTGCTTTACCTAGAACACAGAGGGGGCACGACTCTGTGTGGGTGATTGTGGATAGGTTAACCAAAATGGCTAGGTTCATTCCAACTTCAATTGATGTTAAAACACCAGAATTGGCTAGATTGTTCGTAGAGAACATATACCGATTGTATGGCCTTCCGGCAAATATAATTTCTGATCGGGATAGAAAATTTGATAGCCATTTTTGGCGTGCGGTATTTAAGAAATTGGATACTAAACTTAGCATGAGTACGGCGGATCATCCGCAAACAGATGGGCAAACTGAAAGGGTTAACCAAATTCTTGAAGATATGCTTAGGGCATATGTAAGTAAAAGGCAAACTAATTGGGAAGAGTATTTACCGATAGCAGAGTTTGCATATAACAGTGCCAAACACTCTTCCACTGGATATAGTCCATTTATGTTGATGTATGGGTTTCAGCCCAGAGCTCCTTTTGCAGTAGGACTGCATAAGGAAAAGGTTCAGGCAGCTAAAGACTTTTTGGAGGATATGAATAGTATGTTAAAATTTGCTCAAGAAAATATTAAAAAAGCTCGAAATCGAGCTAGAGCATATGCAGATCCTCACCGAAGAGACATCTCTTTTGAAGAAGGAGAATTGGTCTATCTTAAGGTGCCTGAACAAACTAAAACTATGAAAAAGGGACATTGTCCAAAGCTTTCACCAAGGTATTGTGGTCCTTTCATAATACTTGAAAGGGTGGGAGAATTGGCTTACAAGCTCCAACTACTTGCTGGTAGTAAAATACATCCAGTTTTTCATGTGATCAAATTAAGGAAGAAGCTGGGTGATTTGGATAATCTAATTTTAAATGATGATATTGAGGAGTTATTCTATGACCAATCTAATCCACATGAACCAGAAAAAATATTAAATGTTCGTAATAGACGAACGAGGAATACTATTTATCAAGAATTTTTGGCTAAGTGGAAAGATTGTTCAAAAGAAAGCTCAACATGGGAGCGAGTAAGTACTTTAAAGAAAAGGTTTCCCGATTTACAATTAGACCTTCCAAATATCGTTTTCGAGGACGAAACCGATTCTTAAGGGGAAGGAAATGTGACATTAATGTGACATTAAAAGTAATATTTAATGTTACATTAAGGTCATAAGTGTGGAATGTGACATTAAAAGGGATATTTAATGTTACATTAAGGTAAATTTAGGGGAACATGCACGAGAATGACCGTCCGGGCTCTTGGGCGCCCGAACGGGGTTAAGGGGAGCCTAGAGAGTAAGGGAGTCCAGGAATAGTAGGACTCCAGCAAGTTGACGGCTGGCAAAGAGATAAGCTTGAGGACCAGCACTTATCTAGGCGTGGCTGGAAGGTGAAGAACACTCGTGCTTCCATCAGTTTCAAGAAATCTGTCTTCGTCCTCTAACAGTAAGTTTTGCCAAGTAACAACCTTCTAATCCCATTTTCTAACATTATCCAACTTATTAAATTAATTTTCAAAATTAATGTAATATTTATTATAGTGCTCAAAAATTTAATTTCACTAGCCAATAATTAAATTGGCTAGGTCAATTTGTCTTCCAAGTTTCCTTGAGTAATTATTAGCTCCTAGACCGACATTAATTAATTAATGTCTAGTCTCTAATGTCACCATTGACACTAGTGACTAATAAATTGGTCTAGGGTTAAATATAACATTGAATACCACCTAGTACCTATTAGGCATAACTTATTACAACTTTTGCCTTTGACACCCACTGCATCCTTGGGATTCTTGACATGTTACCATAAATAAATGCCATGTGTATCACATGTGCTAAACCTTGCACATTCGATTAATATCTTAATCAAATGTTATCGATAAGATTAAAGTATCTCAAAATTTCACATCTCCATGACAGACCTCCCCCTTGAAATCCCTACAATCTTCCTCCATTGCACTACATTGTGCCAAAGAAAAAGCATATTGCATTGAAATTTCCATAAGCCATCATAGTCACAACATTGGCCACTATTGTCCAACCATGCCATATACCCTAAACCTGCTAAAAATTTCCAGCTAGCATATACATAACATAAAACTGAAAATTAGTCCAAAACCATTGCTAGAAAACCATTGGATGCATCAATAACTCATGTTTCTCAACTGTTCCGACTTCAGAGCCATAGTAAAGCATATTCTTAGCATAAACCATGGCTGAAACTCTCAATGGCATTTACTAGCATGCCGTTGTCCATGGAACCAATTGAAACCATTGAAAATTGAGTATCAACTGATCATAAACTGATCACATTCTAATCCAAGAACTGATCACAAACTGATTGCAAAAACTGATCACTAACTAATGCAAAACTAAGCTCAAAAGTGACCATAAACGATTCTCAAATTGATCAAAAATCAAGCTAAAACTAATTAGAATTTTAGTCTCAAAATTGAGACAAAAGCTCATGCCAAACTGAACATAAACCTATGCAAATGTATAGTTTCAATACCCAAGTGAAACTCATACTCATCTGCATACATCTCACAATGACTAGTATACTGAGTAGTGACCCCATGGCAAACATGTTGTCAGCACAATACTTTGGATATATACTGAATACATCCGAGATCCACTACATACGAGAGTTGTCCACCACTAGAGAAGTGGAAGTGCTACCTCCCCCTTCAGCATCAAGCAATGTTCCAAACCGCTACTCTACTAAACCTAACTAAGCGCGAATTGAAGTTGACTCTAACTAAAGGGCATCTCGGTAAAATTGCAACGACTGAGGATGGTTTGCCGAGTCCTCCTCTTCCATCCACTTTGCATCTATTGGTGAAACAATGCTAAAGCTTTATTAAGAAGCATACGGAAACTTTACCTCTAACTTTCCTTGCCTTGAAACCTCTTCTAGGTTGTAGGCATTTCTTCTCCTTAAGCGTTGTGATGCTTTGTACTTTCACATTGTTGCGATTTCAACTTAACTACTATGAAACATTGCATCCAATTGACTAGCCCCTCATGTGTACCTAACATGCTAGGAGCACTAGATGCATAAGGAAATATTTGGATTTGCATACTTTGGACCATTGGAATGTAATTGTACATGGGAATTTACGTACTGCCAATCATACCAAGATGCATTTCCCAATACATTGCGTGCATTACTAGCAAATTTTTTTCTCGTAGCAACACTATATGGAGCATTTGCATGACCAACATTAATACTGTGAGTCCCAAACACAATGGGCTGCATATACACATCACCAAACTTGCCACTTTGTGCTCCAATATCATGCCAACATTGCTCTAGATGGGGTTATGCATATTACCCAAGTTTAAGTCGAATAGTATGATTCAATCGTTTCTTCTTCGGGTGGATCCACTTCCACACATGTAGTTCACCCTTTCAGAGACTCATCTTATGGGACTATGCTCTATAAGCTTCCTCCAAAGTTTGATAATGTAACTAACACTTTATGAGCTTAGACATTGGCGACCTCCATCAACATTGATCATACGTCTTCCATGCTACTTAGGCATGAGGCATCATAGTTAATACAAGAAAGGCTTAGATCTCGATATGGTAGCCAACTAGGGACTTATAGAGCTTTAAAGAGGGATGATTGAAAGAAGAACACAAAGGCACAATGTTATTACTATGGTAAAAAGAGGCATCTCTAATATTGACATTGCAAAAGGAGGAGGAGAAGGAAAAGGGTAAGGACTCCTACAACAAGTCATCATCTTCTTCAAACTCCAACTCAGACTATTCGACAAAGGCAAAGACTATGGCTTGGAAGGGCTAAGCTACTGGAAGGAAGAGGGAGGCCATGCTAGTCTTCTCTACCACCTACTAGCTTCTCGTGATGTGATCATCCCTCACAACTCTTCACCACCACAAACAAAGTGTGAGAGGGTGAAAATCAAGCAATCGCACCTTATCCATATGTATGTGCAATTAACTCAAAGATTGAAGCTTCCCAAATGCATTGAAGTCTAGCAAGTTTTAAATTCTTGGAGTTGGGATTGACATCTAGGTTCATAATAAGCTATCTCATGACAAAGTGGGATTTCCTCCTAGTCCAAACTCAGATGAGGAGACACTTTGGTAGTCTGGCCAAAGGCAAGGAATCCATGGTTATGATGTGCTTTCTGCAAAGTTCTTCATGACAGGTACTGAGAGCTGCTATGATTACTTCCTGTTTCCAAGGCTTGGTGAGACCGACATCAACTTCAAAGTCTTTTTGACACACTTTGTTGGTGGCTTATGATCACCCACTAGTTCCATATCTCCGACCCATTTTGATAATCATTGTTGTATGTACTATGATGAGTCCTTGCCAATGGAAAAAAGGCATACAATGTTATTCATTACCACAAAAGCACTAATCTGTCAAAAGTCCTTTCTCTCATTCATCTATTACTTGCTCTTTTATCCTAGTTAGTATGATATATTCCCCAATCTTGGTAAGCTTCATAATTTCCTTCTTAAAGGGTCCAAGCTCACATTTGATTGCAAATACCCTTCCAAAGTATTCAGATAGTGCACTAAGTATATCTTTCATTGTCTAGTTTTTCCTTTCAACTAGTTCATCTATCCCAAGCTACTAGTTCTTTATCATATTCAATGATGTCCAATTCCACATCTACAAGGGTGTGCCCATTGAAAGCAAATACAATTGCTTTGAATTGCTTACAATGAAATACCAACATGTTTGAATATAGTTATTTGCCTCTTAACTTCATTATACCTAAAACATTATGACATTTTCATCTCTCATTTCAATGTGATGGAAGCATCTCTCTTAGCTTTCAACTCCTCCAGTTGCCAATATTTAACCAAAACAAAACTTGAATGTGCATATGGGTTAGTGTGCAAGAGTCAAGCCCTCGAGATTATCACAATGGGCATAAAGTCGTTGTCAGAAGAACTAATAGAGGGAGACATGGAACCCATCTAATACTACAATGAGAGTGATAGCTAAGACACACATAATATGATTGAAAATGTGACATTAACACAAGTGGTACAATAATGGAAAAAACCAAGCTTGGATGCCAAAGCTACAGAATTCCCCTTTTTTTCTACTGTTCAAACTTAGTCTTTACCCTTCCTTGGATCTTCCCAAAGTCTCTCCACTACATTGCAGATTTTGTTGCTGAACCCATAGACTTTACAATGAAATATCTTGACTTTGGAAATAAAGCCGAACCTCATTCTTATTTTCTTTTGCGTGCTCTTGGAGCCTGTCCAACTCCTTGGGACCTCTTAAGATCTCTATCAGTGCTAGCAAGCATGGCCCCATTTGGCACAACAGTGGCTGGTCGCATGAATTATATCACCAACCACACCAGAAAACATACTTTCAAGATGCCGCTGTCATTGCAGTTACCTGGAAGACTAAACTTTTATGGCATGAAAGGGACGTTCCCGCGTTCACTAAAAGGAAAGTTCCAACCAACCTCTGCAAATCTTTCTGCTTCGGCCAGGGATCAAACTCGGACTGGTGCACAGTTGTTAATGAAAGCTTCTTTGGATGCTAATGTCCGTGCTACATAAGGGATTAAGGCTGTTCGTCAGATTAAGGAGTACCTGCGCTTCTTGTTGCCTTGGCCGACTTGATATAGGCCGTATGAGATGATGACCGCGGAGGCTAAGAAGACGGCGGCGCCGCCGGGGCCTGAGTTGGGGATCTTGCGCGCGTAACGAACGGGGGGGTAGCCACCAGGAGGGGGGCCATCCTGCAGGACGGGCAAGTCCTGCACGCTCGTCATGCCCTTCCGCCTGCGTATCAGAACCTCCGTCATGGTCGCTGTCTACCGTGTTCCAAATCGCCTACGCTTCGTTTGCTTCTTCCTGCCTTCCTCCCTTCTTCTCTTCGTCTGGTTATACACAAACTCTCTCTCGCACACGCACGCACACACTCTCTCTCTCTCTCTCTCTCTCTCTCTCTCTCTCTCAAAATGGTATTTTGAATCAAACACATCGAAATTTTTAAATAAACAATTAAAACACAAGCTATCGGATCCTCATCACGAACGCAATGACCTTTTAAGTGGTAACTTAATATCATTAAAATCCAATTAGTGGCCTTTGCTCCACAAATGCCATTTACTCTAGGGAAGCCAGGTAGATGTCCTTACCATGCTCAATTCCATCTCAGACTATGCATCCAATCTAATGCGCATAGCTGAGGCTCCTCACTAGCAAAAATGTAGACATGGGGGTGGAAGAGGTTGATGACAATGGCTTGATTTTACATAAGGGGACCAGGAGTAAAAAATTCATTGAAAGACTTGATCGTCTCTTGGCTGAGGAAGAAGAGGTGCCGACGATCTTGTCATCAAAACAAAGTTGGCCCAAGGACTTGATTGTCTCTTAGCTTAGGTACAACAAAGTTTCTCCTCATAGGAGGGTGAATATGTTGACATTAAAGAAGACACCACTTCTAGCAATTACCCTTAATGCTTAGAAGGCATGCGCCAATGTACTTTGATTGAATTCTAAATTCACATTGGTGTTTTTTACAAGCAAGCCACTAAGACCAATGGAAACTGTGGTTTGGTTCAACTCCATCCTTAAGGAAGATGGTGCCATTGATTAGATATATTATGTCAGCAACAAGAAGAAGTCGGTTGAAAGAGCTTGCCCCAAGGTGTGTATTTCTAGGGCTCAAACTTGGTCTACATTATGGCTTGGCAACTGATGGAAATGGGAGCAAATAAGCTCAAGAAAGAGTGTATCGTCGGGTTGAAACCCTAAACATGCTAGTGTAAAACCTCTTTATATAACCCCATTAGAAAGTCATTTCACAACCACTTTTGCCTACTTTTTGGAATACCAACTCTATCAAACCAAAGTTTGTTGATATTGATTTTCCATATCTAGGAAACCTTCACATCAAACTCATATGGAGGAAATTTGCTAGTTCATGTTTCCAATGTGGTTGATGGAGGCATTATTACATGGAATGCCCATCAACCTAGAATTCTAAAGAAGACACAAACCTGCCCAAGAAAAATGTTTCATGGGTTGTAGTGGTTAAGATGGATCACAAGAAGGATCAAGGTGGTCACAAAGAATAAGATGCACAGGATGGTGAATGGCATGTGATTAGAAACCACAAAGAATTGAAGCCCTAGATATGACAAGGGCTAAAAATACCCCCAATCAAAAAATTTTGGGATAAGGTGACTATTCCTATGAATAACCAAGGTTGCATCAATGCTTTTGCACAAATTAGTAGGGTCCCTCTTAGACACCCAGACTAGGAGTATCCTATAATGGATGCCAAAATCAAGGCCATCTCAAATTAGCAGACATTCACGTGGTAGGGGACAAATTGATTAACTGTTCAAGTTCACTTGGACCAAGGCCTTGAGATTTCATTATATGATTGGCTTAAAGATCATGTTCGCTTAAAAGGGGGAGATGAGGGTCTTGAAAGAGGGGGTCAAAATCTCAATAAATTTAACAATGAACCAAGACAATCTTAAGCTTGCTACTCTCGATATCAAAGGGGCTAATGGGGATGCCAAGAGGGCCCTACTATGGAAGTTGACTCATCCAAGCAGATGTGGATGCCATGCTGGTGCAAGAACATAAGATGCATTCCCATAGTTGGACAATTTTCCCTCATGGTGGTCACATTTGTTTTCTTGCAAGAGATCACAATGGTGATTTTGGATATGCCACACTTGTCAAACCATGCAAGCAACCTCAAGTGAAACATCGCTCATCTGATGGTAGAGTCATTATATCTTAATGCCCTTTTTAAGGGGTTTACAGTAGGCATATGGGACCCTTGGCAAAAGTTTATCACAACACTATAGCACTGCATTGCTTTGCAAGGGTCTTGGTTGTGTCAAAGGGAATGCCTAGAGCTTGGATGGATTGAGGAGACAGTGGCATGGTACTCCAAAGCAACAAGGGAAAGAAAGCCAAGGGAATCTAAGAGAGCTAGAAGAGCTTTTACACCCTCAATGCATTAAACATACTAAATTGACTAGTGAGATCGGGAAAGTTCATATGAATTTTCCCAAGAGATTCATTGTGGGTTCACACTCTACTTCTTTTGAATCCATCAGTGCTTTGAAGAAGACCATGCTAAAAGAAAGTCTAACTCCACTTTAAATCGCTAAAGGGGAATGGATCGCTAATCATGTAAGGAGCTAAATTAAGGGCATATAAAAGGTGTGATAGACACATGTACAACTACCATTTTAGAATAATACAAGTTGTCATTTTACCTTCCAAGGTTCTTTCTTGTCCTTCCATGCTGCTAGCCATCTCTCTCTTTCTTTTTTGCCTTTCTCTCTCCACTTTTAGTCTTTCTCTCTCTTCTATAATCTTCTCTCTCCTCTTTCTCTCTCCTTTCAGGTCCCTTTATTACTAGTGGTATGAAAGCATAGGTCTTTGATCCATTTTTCTTTCCTTTTCTTCATATCTAATCTCATTTTCACTCAAGAAAATTCTATTTCACACAAGTGTTGCAAGTACAAGACATGGTGTGTGACTAGTAGGACACATAGTTGGAAAACTCCATATCTAAAGGTTTTCACATTAGATTGGGACAAATTTGGTAGCAACAAGGTCATTTTAGCAAGTCATGGCCACTTTGAAAGGCAATTTTGGGAGGAAGATGGACAAACAATGGTTTGATGAAATTGGTTAAGCCTATTCTCTTTACTACTTTTTCAAATAGGACTTCTTCTTTCCTCTTTCAAGCTTCTACTTGAAGCTTTCATGGTTGAAATATTCCATAACCTACAAGACATTGCGCTGGGACTCCAAAGCCTTCTTCAACCAGCTTCTTGGCATCATTACCTACACATCAAGCACCATATTAAGGAGTATTCATCTTCCTATGAGCTAGGACCATTCACAGTAGTAAGTGCTATCCTCAAGGCATATTTAGTAACACTTATCTACAATAATGTCCATTGTTTCAGCCTTAGGATGGTTTTAAGATTCACTAGAGAGCATTTAAAGCCATTGAAGGCCATATTTCATCCTTTGAGCTATATGCGTTTGTCTTCTAGCCACATGAGCAATTACAATAGGAAAACAACATGTTCTCTTCATGATTTCCAACTTGATAGTGCCTCTACACCTTGCCACCAATGGTCGTTGTAAGCTTCCTTTGCAAGTATTGAAGGCTATGCTACTTCCTTTGGGTCATAGGCTACTTTATTTAAGCTTAAATAATAGGGATAATAGCCAACACATCTTCTTCGTCATTCATTATAGAAGGACCTCGTGCAGTAAAAGAAGATGGAATTGCACCAACTATGGAAAAAGGGTTTTATTGTGGTATGGGTGTTATAGCTTCAATAGTTGCAAGTGACACAAATAAGGAAGAAATAAGTGGAAGATCTGAAGATGAAGGTAACTGTGTTTCACAATTGATTGATAAAACCTCAATTTCTGAGGAGACATCATTAGTGGTTGATTTGTAAAGGATGAAATATTTAACAGTTTTTCTATAGAGCCAAGATCAGAAGATGTGGAGTTTGCTTATGTGTTTAGTAACCGATCATTTAGATTGTGTATCTTGCGGTCATTCATGGTGGAAAACTTGGTGGAAGATAGTGCTTCTTGAGCCAATATCAAAATATGTGAAACTTGCTAATGTATTTGGTTGTTGATCACTTAGACTATGTATTTTATAGTCATTCATGGTGGAAAACTTGGAGGAAGATACTGCTACTTCTTCATCATTTGTTGTAGCAACATCTTTCCATAAGATAGCTAAATGCTAGCTTATTTTTTGCTATTTTTTTTCAATCATGTAGCAAGGATAGCATCTCATCAAGTATCAAAGTTTTGCTACCACTCCACACCTATAGCAACCAAAGCCATGCTCTATCTTTAACCCCTAGCTTTATTTTTCTCAATATACTCCACTGAACCAGCAAAACGATCGATGGACTTATTCTCCCAAGCAAGCATTTTCATTGAGAGGGGCATGAGAAGCTCATTCTTGAGCAAGGAGTTGTCCTAGTGTTCTTTAGATGCAATTTCCTTCCCTCGAAAGGCAAATAGGTTGGGATATTCACTTTATTTTTGTCTTTTACAAGTGCTTATTGAGAAAAGTTATGATTAATATAGGCGGCCTCTACACTAAAGAAGTATGCACAATTGATGTCTTCTTTGGCCGCTAGCAATGGCTCCGAAAACACTTCGTTAACATATAGAAGATCCAGTTGTGATCATGTGAGAATATTTTAGCACATCCACAAGTGCAATTTTTTTTATAAGGTTTCCAACTTGTTGCCTATTAGTTGAATCCACCTTCTCCATGCATAATGGGCAACAATTATCCTAGCCTTCAGCTTCATCCATGATTCCAAGTTATGGAAAACCTAACCTAAGAAGGCACTTTCTCACAAGAAAATTTTGAGTAGTAAAGGACTGAAGCAGAAAGGATAGGCTTTATGGAATGCACAATGGAATATAGTTGTCTTGTTCTTCTCTCAACACCTCAGATTGGACTTGCACAAATAGCATTTTGAGCGATACAAACACATCAGTTTGAGCAATTCCTTTAGAGTCGAGGGAGTGGCTTTTGGTGAGTATGTTTGCTGTTCTATTTTGGATGCCATAGTTCATTGTAGTAGGTAGATTTCTCTAGTAAACTATAATTACAAATCAATTCCCGTTCTCTCTTAAACTTTTATGGTATTTTTGTTTGACTAATGGTAGCAACAATATCATTAGTGATTCAAAAGGGATCCATCAAATGTATGAGTGTTTTAGTGATACTCTAGGCACCCTAATCTATGTAGTAGTCTGCTATGAAGATCACAAGATGCAGTCTTTAAGAAAGTCATTCACTTTACCTAAACATGTGAAGCATATATTGACATTTGTAGCAACAGGTTGAGCCACAACTATTAACTCTTGTAGTAGAATAACAAGCTTGGTAACTGTTGCAGTGGAATAGCATGTCTACCACTAGAGAGGTTGAAGTGAATGATAATAGCAATGATATCTGAATGGATAGATTTCTCATCATTGCCCATGGACAACTAATTCAATAGTGATGGTACATTTTCAACCACAGCTCCAGCTGTAATCTTATTGCTTGATTGCATAGAACTTGATTTTGAGAACTTGCCAATGACATTTCATGAAGCTTTTGACCTATTACTTGCTCATGGTGAGAGGATCCTCTATGCAACCAAAGGTGTATTTCATGGAAAGGGGACCAAATTGTGAGCATGTGCTCAGTTTCCTCAAAGACAACATAATTAGTTTGAATCCAACTCTGTGCAACTAATTTGGTTAGAACATGTCCTTCTGAGTAGCTTGATAATACCAAGCCTTCTATTATCATATGTTGCAAAGGAGGCCAAGTGTTTGGAAAGTTCCATTGATGACCATTGCCCTTCAAAGATGTTGCAATTCTAGCTGAACAGATGAATCCAGAGTGTTTTAACACCTTCACAACTTTGTTTAATGTCATTATTATACCAAACTCGTGTACGATGGGAATGAAGACTTATCAACCAAGAAAAGCAACTCATACAAGATAATTGACATGGATAATTTTTTTCTTTTATTGAAAAAAGCATGATCCATCATCAATATTTCTTCAAGGAGAAGTTTTTTAGAATGTCAAACTATAATTATTAGAATGGTGGAACAACCTCTTCAACAAGTCTATACAGACATAGATAATTTTTGTCAGTAGCAATAATATCTGAATCAATCTTTGAAGCATATGGTTCACTAGCATTGGAAACATTTGAGGAGACTATGGAGATCCAACTCTCGATAGTAACACTGGAGATAACAAGAAAGCATAAAGTAGCAAAACTGAGCTAAGTAGCAGTCACTTTCTAATGGGATCACAATTTAGATGAAACTCTTGGACTCAACCATCATAGCTTACAAGAAAGCTCAAATAATATTGATGACAATATGGGAAAAGGTGGCTATGACCAAGTTTGTTAGTAGCAAGTTAGCTATGAAGTAAGTAGTTCTATGTTGGGGAATGTTGAAGCTTATAAGCAGTAACAAAGTTGGAGCATAGGAACACCTCTTGAGTAATGTGGCCATTCTAAAGGCTCTTGGAAAAGCCATACACCATTGAGCCAATCTTCAATAGGAATAGATATTGTGAGTCAATCATTGGATAAAGATTGTCATGGCAACATTTGTAATCATGGTTTTTAGCAAGGCAATGTTGACTCTGAAGTGTCTTATAGGAGGCAAGTGGCATTTAGTAGCAATATTACGAGTGTCGTTGCTCTTGCAAAAGCACACGGTCAAGACCCACGGATTGCTTATTGCTTCAAGTGTTTCAAGCCGAGAGCTATGGCTACCTCTCACATAGCCATGTGCATTCTCCCACACAAATGTAATGAGTTTACCTTTGAATTCAATTGAGTTGCCTCCTCCCAGGAATCTGCCGGGTAGCTCCACGATCCAATACGTGCTTTCAAGCAAGCTCCATCTCCAAGCTCCAAGATTCAAGCTCCGTAGCCTCACGTGCAAGAAAAGAGAAGAGAAGAAGGAGAAGATAAAGAGAGGAGAAGAAGAGCTTGTCCACAATCCCTCACACACACACTCACTTACTTACTCACTCACTCACTCACTCACTCACTCACTCACTCACTCACTCACTCACTCACTCACTCACTCACTCTTATATACAAAGTTTGGCCAGACACCAACAATGAGCTTCTTCATTCACTTTTTGACTTTTATATGTACCCTTTCTCCTCCTTGGACGGCCATCCTCTTTTTTGGTTTGGCCTTTGTCCATTCCTCCATTGTTTTTCCTCCTCCTTTCCTATTAGCATGGCCTTAACTCGTGCCTCTCATTCTTTACAACTTGCACGAGAGAGAGCCTAACACTCTTTTAGAAAATAAATTACAATGCACTCGGCACTCTTTTTGCAAAAATATTAAGGTGTGCTTATGCTTGTGTGCATTTAGAATTTTTCATGCTCTTTGTGTTTTCAAGTTTTCCTTAGTGTCTCTTTATCCTCCATCTTTCTCTTGCCTTAGGACTGTCTTCCGCTTCTGATTTTTCATATTTTTTGTCTTAATCATCCAAGGGTTAGCATTACCCCTCTTCTAAGTGAGTTCCAATCCCATGGCACTTGATGGTACAAGTTGAAGATGTTGAGGGTTGGTGTGGAATGGTTCAGGGAGCCTTTAGGGAGGTTGGTTATATTGGAGACACTTTATAAAGCACAGGTTGTTGATGTCAAGGATAGACTGGGGGTTAAAGAAGGTATTTGCATTCATTAGCTTGCCACGCCGCTGCACAATGTACCTAAAAAGAAGAAGAGTGCACTTTCTAGGGGGGCGTCTACCTTACCATGTAGTCTATTGTGCAAGTGATGGTGGAACTATGAGATGGGCCGTCGAACCATAGACACCCATACTTGAGAACCTAGTTTGTATAAAGGTAGGTTTTATGTGTGACTTAGGGATACAGGTCTATCAAAATGCCATGCCCTTGATGTGCCCTAACAACTTGTGAAGTGGAGGAGGGGCTAGGGTGGTCCCTAGGTGTAGTGATTGTGATACTCATAGAGTACAAATGAAGGGATTTCATTTTTTTGTTTCTTTCCTTTTTCACTTCTTTTATTTTCTTTTTGTTTTCTTTCTTTCTTTTTATTTTTTAATCTTTCTCTTTTTTAAAAAAAATTACAAGGGAGCACGTTGAGTGGCATCTCGTTCATGGGTAGGGACCAAGCTGTAGGGAGGCTTGAGGGATTTGTTTAGCTCATATCTTCTAATAAGCTCATATAAGATGCTGGCAAGAGGGTGGCTCTCATCATGAGGTGGGCCATTGTGTAACTATCTATCCCTGCATTAATACAAAAAAAGAGGGGTGATAACTGCCCTTCCTCTATAATAGGATTTTGTTTTAGTAATATACGCAAGAGGCGGAGATAATTACACGTGGTGATGAAGGTAGGATCTGGCCAATAGGAGAATTCCTTGAGGAAGCTTGCTATTGATGGATGGAGGCCCTCTATGTGAAGATTAAGCATTCCTCTGAAGATTCAGCATTCACATTGTAGATCTTAGGGAATTCATACCTATTATGCACCTCCTAGTTGAAATCAACTCCAATTTTGCATGGGTAGGGCATGTAGGTAGGATCATTCCTTTCATATTGTAGTGTGCTACAATGAATACCATCTAGGCATATAAGTTAGAGTCCCAGATGTTTCTGTGCCACTTGTGCTTCATACCTCTCTACTTTCCTAGGTATCTCCACCACCTTATCCACCCAATAATCTACATGCTCATGTTGCCACACTGTAGGTTGTTTAATTCTCTCCTCCAACCATCTCTTCTCGTGCTCTTCCCCTGCGACCTCATTGAGAGATTTATTTCTTCCTTCACTATCCTTGAAGATAATACTATGTCCAGTGTTTTCCAAGGAGAGTGAAGGTGAATTCAAATGGTCAGATACCATTCTCCCATTGCTCCCATACTGCAAGTTCCTAGCTCTAATTCACAAGATCAAACTCCTCTCTTTGAGGGATGGCCACATGAGGAACTTCTAGCAGGTTGGCTTGGAGTTTTCTTCATGCTAGCTCTACCTGTTCTCTCCACTTGTATCTCATTTCCACCATTTTCTCAGGGGGTATGGTTTCCTTTCTTTTCTTTTTTGGTTGTGCTTGTGTTTGTAGAGGGGGGCTTGGTTCATATGACTATTCTTCCTCAATGTGGTCATGCTCAAAGTCTAGCCCTCTTCATGTATTGGCTCTCTCGGCTCTTTATGGGAAGGTTGTGCTTGCTGCTCTAGCTCCCCAAACCCTCGAAATTAAAGTTTTTGCATGGTTAATCCAATCATGATCAAATGAGCATTTGTTCCTCCACTCCTAAGCTAGTACTAGGTTTGGGCGCCTTGGTATGAAGTCCATGTTTAAGTGCTCTCCTTACTACCTCTAATTCCCTTTTAAGTTTCTCAATTGTCCCTTCCTCTCTTGTCTGAGTGACATTTAGTATTGTGTTCAAGAAGGCTTTTTGCTACTCCAGCATCCCCATCTCCATGGCTTCAGCTTTGCTTTTCGCCATAATGTGTTCACTCTCTAAATGGGCCAATTGTCATTCTTGGCTGCCCATTCTTCCGCCTTCCCTCTTGTTTGCTCCAAACCTTGGTTCTGGTATTGGGCTAAGATAATGATTACTTGCTCTTGCTCTCACCATAATATACTCATTTATTCATTTTATTGGTTCCATTGCTTTACTTGTTCCCTTAGGATGGCTTGCTCATGGAGTGCTACATGAAGTTGATTATGCAATTCTACCATGTTTCTCCTTGCTTCTTGTTCACCTTGCACCTTATGCAGTTCCGCCATCTTTTTCCTTGATTCTTGTTCACCTTGCACCTTTGTCTCTTATAGCTCCTTGGATAGCTATTCTCTTTGTTGCTTCAAGCTATCAACTTCTTCCTCAAGGCATTGCCAATCCCGAGATACAAGAGTGCACTATGCCTCTAGGGCAATGCAGCTCTCCATTTCTTCATCATATAGTTCCTTTAGACTTTCTTTGCCTTGCCTTGCCTATAAGGCCTCTTTTAATGCCATCACCTCCCTAGCTACTATGGTCATCTACCTCATTTTTTCTAGGCGATAGGTTGTGAAGGCATTCATTTCTTCGTTTAGCTCGATAAGTGTGACCTTTCTTTCTTCATTCATCTTGTCATGTTGGCTTTGAAGCTCTTTCATCAACTCGTCATACTCTTATGTGTCGTGCATGGTTGAGGGCATCGAAGTAGTAGATGCTTGAAGGTGGGGTACCTTCAGTCCTCAATGTGATTTCGCATCAGCTGTGTTATTGGCCTTTTGGTTCCTACGAGTGGAGCTCCCTTACTTGGTGTAAGTGCAAGCTCTTCCACTTTACCTACGAGATACTACATCCAAGCCATGACATTACTTTCATTGCCCCTTTTGTGATTCCTTGTGTTGAAGTGGTCATTGGAGCCATGACTAGTGGGATTCTGTGCAAGGGAGCCTTTCCCTTGCCTTTCATGCCACTGGTCTTTGTCCCACCCCTTCTACAATAGCACTTTTGCTTGGCATATCCTCCCATGTGGGCTCATCATAACTAATTCTTGAGGTTAGGAGGGTTGCTCCATTGATCTTCTAATGGCAAGAGCTATCCGCTCCTCCTCTTATCTTAGTCTTTCTTACTCTTCCTCTTGTCTCTTTTTGCGCTCCTCTTCAAGTTTCCTAGATTCTTCTTCAACCCTCTACAATTTTGTTTTCTTTGGTGGTGGACCTGGTTTTCCTGATAGAAATTTTTAGCGTGATTCTTCTTCTTTCCCCTTGGCATGTTGGCTTTGAGCCTTGCTATTCTTGCTGACCATCCTTTCACTAGAGGTTTCTTGATGTTGAGTGGAAAGGTTGACTTCTTTCTCCTTAGCAGCTTGTTTTGCCTCCTTCTGTTGAATTCTGTTGGATTCTTCCTCCCTCAAATTTCTTGTTGAGAATGAAGCATGAGGGCTCATTGGAGTGGGAGAACGATGCTCTTGTTGGGTGGCAGGGCTCACTAGAGTGGGAGATCGATGCTCTTTTTGGATTGGTGATCGTTTGGGGGTCTCCTCTACTCCTTTTTCTCTTTCCATCTCTCCCACAGCTTCCTGTATTATGGCTGCTAACACCACTCTGAACCCTATGATTGATGCCTTGGACACTGATTTTTCCTCTTTGACTCCCCTGTTATAGATGGAGGCTCTCTTCTTATTACCCTTGAGCTATTTGCTAGCACCTTTCCCTATGCCTAGATTGCTTTTCAAACACAAGGATTTCAATTTACCTCATCCAGGGCATTTGCTGCAAGGCTTTTAAGTAAGGGTACTCCTATTCTGTTCATAAGGGTGTTATATCTTTGACTCAAGAAGAGGGTGTGGACCATCTTTGCTTGCAGTTTGATGGTGAGCTCGGGAATATTAGCCAGGCTGATTCCATCATTCGTGTAAACTTTCTTTTATCCATACCTGGCATCCCGTAGACATCTCTCTTTGGCCTCTTCTTCGGCTTTTCCACCAACCCCAAGGCCTTCTCCATGATCTTTAGGCTGAGTTAGACTTCTACCCTTCTAGTGGCATCTCCCTGTCTGAGTGTCACCATTCCATTGTTCTTTTGGGCATCAAAGGTCTTCAAAAATTACGTACATTTGCTATGATGTTTGTCTTGGCCCACCTTCTCCAGGTACTTAGCAAGATTGAACTATTCTATCATCCACATGACTACCTCTTCAAATGTCACTAGCTTTCCCAAGTTATGGATATTGTAGTATTTTAATTGGTTGAAGGCGTGTGTCTCCATAGCTAAGATGTATTTTCTATGTTCTTCCTCTGAGAAAGGAAGCTTGTTGATTTTATCATGTTGCCTTGCCATTTGGGTACTTGTCACCACACAATAGCCTACAATGAGTTCTCTTTGAAGGACATCCCTTGCATAAAAGGTAAAATGATTAGAAAGAACACTATTAGGTGATGAAATATATAAATCACGAACTGAGAATTTCCATATCAATCAATCCATACATTCCATGCAAGAACATAGAGAATTTTTATTAAAAGAAAAATAAAATTCAATTTATCCTTTTCTTTTGAAGTTCAACTCCTATTTCGATTTTTCATTCACCTTCCACTTTACCCCCTCCCCCTTGGAAATGATGAAAAACCTTCATAGGATTGTGGATATAAAGGCCTTGAGAGTGCATCCTTAGTGTGCCTTAATATTTCAAGAGCGAGTTGTAAAACTTTGGGTTATCCTCTAGTATTGCATAATAGTCCATATCATGTGGATGAATGCCCACTTGTGGGATATAAGTCAATATTTCAATCAAGAGGTCACTCGAGTTGATTTAGCTTGCAATGTTGAGTTCCTCCTCTATTAGGATCCTATAAAGGATCTTGCCAATTTACAAGACACCTTGGGAACGAGTGCTGATACACTCAAAAGGAAAGAACACTTCCTTAGCAGTTTGCCAAACAACACGGTTGATTAATGGAAATGTTTGTGCTTGCTAGAGATTTTAGGGCTCTGTTTGAATTATGAATTACAAATTAAATGAGTACATATACTTCAGGTTAAAGGCCTGAAGGAAGAGGCAGTTTCAGTTACCCCCGACTACCTGCCTAACCCTAACCAAGGGGGTTGTTCACTGCGCCGGGAATGTGGACCGAACCCGCCGCGAGAGGTCTCTCCGTTGAGCTCTACTTGGAGTAGGAGGACGCTTGGGTGCCAGGGGGGCTCTGGCCGTAAATCCCTCGCCTTCCGGGTCCTGCACAAGAGGCTAACGTGACTCGGGATTGGATCTCGAGGCCCGCATACTAGTTTACGGGCGGAAGCTTGGAATAGTGATCCCTGGGGATTACTGGATAGCCCTTGGGCGGATTATGGACAAGCCTACGGGCGGAACTCCTTGTATTTCAAAGATAAAATGATGAAATGTTAAAAAAAGAACTTGCTTGATATTGTTTTTCTATGTCACGTGATAAGATTACGTGAAGGAACCAGTGCTTAACAGGATTAATTAAAGAAGCTGATTGTTATATGTCAAATTAATGTGTTAGATAATTACATAGCTAAAACAAACCGAGGAAAGTGCGGAGGATGGGCCATGGGTCCGTCCTACGGTTGGGTGGTCACGGTTAGCCGGGAACTTTTCTCAAAAAAATCTCGAAGAACAGCGGGATGATCATCATCATCAAAACGAATAACGAGAGCGATGACCTAGAGTTACGTCTTACCCGATTTACGCTGTTTTAGGGGAACGGAATGGGACTATGCCTTATGGCAGAGAGGTTGAGCCTTGCATCCCTCTCGTTTCCCATTCTCCTTGAACCAAGTGCAGCGTGAATCCGCTTCGGACCTGGCGTTTCTGCGTAAAGTAGTTCGCTCGGGTCTGACGCTAGTTGCTGTTAGCTAATGACCAATCAGGAAAACCCTAATTCCGGTCGATCCTAAGTGGGAACGGCCAGGATACTTCCGCTACGTGGCAGACGCGGGAAGACCTAGATCGCAAAACCTGTAACATTCCATGGGAGTGCTGGGCGGAGTTTTCTAGACATCCTTTCCAATGGAGTGCTAAGACGTGTCCTGGATGATACTAGTGGACACGTTACATACCATAAGGGTAAATCTTCCTATATATGGAGGAACAAAACGTATCTAACGATGGTGATCTACATTAGGTTGTGTGCAAACTCTGGGTGAGAAGTAAGCGAGGTGGCCTTGGGGATTGCAACACACCTCATCCCATTCGACTGCTCAAGCCATGGACATAATTAGTATGATTTTT
Source organism: Lygodium microphyllum (assembly GCF_053477565.2). Lineage (NCBI taxonomy): Eukaryota > Viridiplantae > Streptophyta > Polypodiopsida > Schizaeales > Lygodiaceae > Lygodium > Lygodium microphyllum. The sequence continues at coordinate 149,806,266 of NC_141137.1, forward strand.
ATCACATTCAAAAGCAATCACATAAAATTGCTAATTTCTCAACCAATCAATCTTTTCAAAACAAGACTAAAAATAGAAATTTTTCATAAATTCACAACACAAGCTCATCTTGTATGTTTGCACATAGCTAGTTTTCTATGCTTGTGATTGCACCCTGTTCTGTTTTTTTTCCATTCAAAATTAAAACGAGGATCTTTAAAAAAAAATTACTCATGTATGTGAATACAATTTTTTTATTTCACTTTTTATGGAAATAATCTAATCATTACAATACATTTGAATGACCCCTAATGAATCTACTTGGAACTCATGCATGTGAGCGCATCTTATTAAAATATCAAGATGTAAAAAAAAAAAAGCAAAATATCAATATCTACTCAAGTCTATGCAAGTAATTAAATAATACATACCTTCAAAATTTTAATTTACAAGCAAAGTTAAACTTACAATTTCAAAATGTATTAAAATTCCCTAGTCTATGAGTTAATAAGGCTTTTACAAAAATTTACTATGCTTTTTAGTAATTTAACTATTTTTTTCTAATTAAAAATTCAAACAACTAACCATTTGAATTATACTTAAGTAGTCCTAATTTTTACTTTAATCTATTTTACTTATTTTAATTTTAATTTTTCTTAAAAATTTAATATTATTTTTTTATATTTCTAATTTTTAGAATATAAAAATACCATGAAAATAGGATAATGATTATTTTATTATTTTTAAAAGAAGATTTTACTAATTAAAGTTTAAAAAATCTTTTTAATAGATAATAAAAATACTCTTAATTTTGATCACATCTTTTTAAAGAAAATTTGACATTATGTTTGCTAATAAAAAATTATATTTTACTTTTTATCTATATTTTCAAGAAAATTAGGTATTATTTTGACTATCTAATAATAATAAAGAACTAATATTATACCTCGACCATATTAATGGTCAAAATTTTAACATCATGGTTGCTTAAGGGTCCTACTATGTCAATGTGTTGATGAGGGGCCATTGTGGATAAGGAGAATAACAAAAGAAGAGCTTTCGAAGAAGGGGATCTCACATGAACATTCTTTAGCTTCCTGTGTAGAGTTTCCTTACCTCTACCACCTTGAGATTATCTCTCCCTTCCTCACTCACAAGAGTTGACTCCTCATCTATGTTGAAAATGATAAGAGGGGCCCTTCTTTATATAGTTTGGGGGGAGGGAGGGGGTGGCAAAGGGAGGGAGGCTTTGTCCTTTTACGAGCTTATGGAAGAAGGGGACTATTTTCATTTTATTATAAAAATATTTTTATCCTAATTTTTTATATAAAAAAGTAATTAGATTATTTCAAAAAAATTTACTTATCTTTTTGTCCTTTATGAGTTGATATTAAGGCCTTTTTGTTTTCTATGTTGCTAGGACACGACCCGGGGGGGAGGGGGACTGGTTGCTACCTTTTCTTCCCCTTTTTATTCCATATCCCCTAAAGGTCTTGGTCTCTTTAAAAAAATTAATAATAATAATATTTTTAATTTTTCTCTATCTTTCTTTTATATAATATATATTTATAGAAAAGAGAAGGGAAGGGGGGTTCGATGCTTGGTATTTGCCTTTTCTCCCCCTTTTTACCCACCATCCCCTTCTTATAGATTAATAGTATATTTTGTTTTTTTTAATAAGTAATAAATAAAAATATTATTATATATTTTATTTTCTCTCTCTTATATATGGGTTACTTTTATATATATCATGAAGGGACTTGAGAGGAGAGAGATAGAGGAGAGAGAAGACTATAGGAAAGAGAGAAGAAGAGTGCATAGGTGAGAGAAAGTCTAGATGAGGAGAGAGAAATGCTAAAATGGAGAGAGAAACACAAGAAAGGAGAGAGATGGTTGGTAGCTATGAAAGGATAGGAAGTAGCTTGAGAGGCGAAGGACAAAGTTGTATTATTGTCAAAAATAATATGGTCATGTACATATGTCCTTTGCCCTTTTTATATGGCCCTACCCAATCTCTTACATTCCACCCCTACTCGAATGTTTTTGTTCTCAAAAACAAGATTTAGGACTTATCACAATGTATGGAATAAGAATAGAATAGAGTACTACTTTGGTGCAATGGAAAATCAAGTAGACAAGGCAAACATCGAAGTAGAATGATAGATCATATGAGAACTTGACCACCATAGCTTCATAAAAGGCACCTATAGATAATGATAGTAGGTTGTCTACCATAGGACCCTGATCTAGTACATCTAACACAATTTTCTACAGAAAACTCTGATCAAGGCATGCTACACATCAAAATGAAGCTCTTGGTAAGTGTTTTCAGTCCATGTAGGTTGGATTTTTCTATCCAAAGTTTAAAGTAAAGGCTAGTGTTAAACAATGAACCGTATGCAGTCTTCCCTGCACTAAAATAAGGCTATAGATGACTAGTCTTCATCCAAAAGAGCCTACCAAAGATAAGAAATTGCATGCAAAATGGATACTAGCCTAAATGAGGTCCCTAAGAAATCCATTAACCTCTTGTTCAAAGGGAATTCCAGTATAACGATTGTCCAAGAGAAGAGAATGGCCCCATCAATCACATACTCCTATCCACTCGGATCAAATGGATACAAGGAAGTATCCCCATAGTCAAGTCCATAATCACATACATAATCCCTCGGGTCATAGGGAAACACAATGGCATCTTCATCTTCATGTATACCCACATCATGTGTTACATCATCATACACATACCAATCATCGTAACCATGATCAAGATACTCATTATCATATGCATTCGCTTGCTATTGTAAACCATGATTAAGTATAAACTGATGCTCAAAAAGATCACCGTGAGGTTGCTCCAAGACTTCAAAACCTTCAACATAACCATCTACATCCATGAATGCCTCATGTGATTCTTCAACTAATATATCATAAGCTAGTACATCTTCTTGATCATTGTCTTACTCAGCTCTATCATGACATGGTATCAAGTATTCATGATGTCTGCCCCTTGGGTAAGTATTGCTAACCAAAATCATTCAGTAGGATCACATAAATTTTGCAATATCTTTGTTATTAGACCTTGAATAAAGGGTTCAAACCCCTAGTTTGTTTGTAGTATTTCCCACAATTTTAGCACAATTCCGTCTATAGCAAAAGTCTTACAGCCAACGTGATCTATAATCCCTCCCTAGAGGACATCAAGGATGGTCTGAGCAGCAATACACTGAGCATCTTTAGAGTTAGTTTCCAGCAAGGTTAGTAGCAGAGGTATGCATCCCCCATCTAACATCTTCACTATCCACTAATCTTACTGGCATAATGTCCTGACTATGCTTGCAACCTTAATTTTTGTGGCCATTGTTCCTTACTTGGCTAATGACAAGCAAAGGTATATCTTGAGTGTGAACACCAATGGCAATCTTAGCTTCCACACTGGTCCTTATAAGCTCAAGAATATGCTTAGTAATAGATTCCATCTCATTGGGAATCGACACATTTTCCCTTAGTTTCCAACAATACTTTGAACAAAATTTGCAACAAAATTTTCTAGATCATCCGGAACATGGCTTATAGATGGATGTCATCATTCTTTAAATGATCCCTTGAAGATGTGGGAATGATTCCAAGGCAAGCATTGGTCTAAATAGAGGTTTCCTTTTCAAATGTAATCCTCTATCCTTCATGAGGATCGAAAGAAAACGTGTTATCCTATCCATGCATTAAATTCATGACCACCAAGCTATAGGTATCATCATCCATGGAATCATATGCATGCACTTTTGGATCCATAAAAGCACAAGTAACTAAATTAAATTTGAAACCCACGGTCGTTGTCTTCCTCATGGTGATCATGATCTACGAAATCTTCCTCACATTAGGCTTTAAGTAACTTCACAACATAATCTTCAGAAGCTTCATAAGGTGCTTCTTTAGTTTCCTCTTGACCTACATCAAAATTTTCCTCAATATAATCATGTTCATCATCTCACCTGAATATTCAATTACCAAGAATATTTTTGCATTATTTTCCTTGCATATATCTTTGTGATTGGAACACATTGGTTAAGCACATTTGTAACATAACCCTTGAGCATGCAATTCTCTAATTTATCATTAGTTAAATACCTAACTCTACTAGCTTTAGACAAGATTTTTCCCACATCATCACTATCTCGATTAGCAATAATAGATATGTCATATTGATTTCCATGGTGCTTATGATGATCATATGCTTGTGAATAAAATGATTCTACTCATAGTCATACTTTTGTCTATACTTCTACCCACGTATATAATGATGCCTATAAGAGAGTGGTTGTCTATACTCATTGGTGTACAAATTTAGCAGTGATTGTATTAAGTCTCGTTGAACTGTTGCATTACCCATAGATATCAATGCAACATCATATTCTTATCTTGTACATGAGCTAGGCCTTCTTGCAAAACAACATTACCAAAAAGATTTGTGAGAGCTTCCATAATACATGGCTATACTGGCTTATCAGTATGAGATGTCAAGTGTGCTTGTTCTATCCAAACAACATCTACCACTTCTATTGCCATCATGGTATCATAAAAAACAATGTATGTCCCAATACATCAATCATGCTATCAATGTGAGCAATTAACTTGCTAAATTTCATTTCTCTTATGATACTCATTGTTAATCGTCGAAAGAGTGAGACGAAAAATCCAAAAAATCAAAAGCAAAAGACAATCCCAAGTCAAGAGGATGACGGAGGACAAAGGCACACTAAGGAAAATTTGAAAATACAAAGCACAAGAAAATTCTAAATGGCACACAAGCATAAGGACACCTTAATATTTTCACAAAAAGAGCACCATGCACATTGTATTTTATTTTATAAAAGAGCTTCGGGCTCTCTCCCATGCAAGTTGTAAAGTATGAGAGGCATGGGTTAAGGCCATGCTAATAGGAAAGGAGGAGGAAAAACGGTGGAGGAATGGACAAATGTTGGACCAAAAAGGAGAATGGATGCCCAAGGAGGAAATAGGACACGTATAAAAGCCAAAAAGTGAATGAAGAAGCTATTTCTTGGTGTCTTGCCAAACTTTCTCTTTTCTTATTCTTGCTTCTTGCTTCTTGCTTCATTCTTGTGTATGAGAGAGAGAGAGAGAGAGAGAGAGAGAGAGAGAGAGAGAGAGAGAGAGAGAGAGAGAGAGAGAGAGAGAGAGAGAGAGAGAGAGAGAGAGAGAGAGTGTGTGTGTGTGTGTGTGTGTGCGCGCGCGCGTGTATGTGTGTGTGAGGGATTATGGAGAAGCTCTTCTTCTCCTCTCTTCATCTTCTCCTTCTCTTCTCTTTTCTTGCACATAAGACTATGGAGCTCAAAACTTGGAGCTTGGAAATGGAGCTTGCTTGAAATCACATATTGGATCGTGGAGCTACCAACAGTGGATTCGTAGGAGGAGGCAACTCGATTAGATTCAAAGGTAATCTCACTACATTTTTGTGTGGGAGAGTGTGCACGACTATGTGAGAGGTAGCCATAGCTCTCAGCTTGAAACGCTTGAAGCAATAAGTGGTCCATGGGTCTTGGTAGTGTGCTCACAAGAGCATGACATTTTGATTCCATTGTCAGGACCAACGGATTCAAGCTTGAGTGCGTGCGCACTCCAAATTAAGTGATGGAGTAGGATTTCATCTCCAAAATGACACTTGGTTTAGGTAGGAAGCGAGGGAGTCACAAGGTGTTCAATCTCCTTTGTTTAATAGTGTAGGTGTTGGAAGATTCGGAGCACTAGTTAGAACAGAGGTATGTGGTTTTACATCACTAGGATGCATGATAAGTCTCTACAATAACCAGGAAATGTGGGAATAGAGAAGGAAAGGAAAAAATATTTTAAGTGCTTGGGAAGGAAAATAGATAAGGGAAGAAAGAGAGAAACAAAAGGGAGAAGAGAGAGTGCATTTGGACACTATGAGATTGAGAGAGAGAGCTATTGAGAGAGAGAGAGAGAGAGAGAGAGAGAGAGAGAGAGAGAGAGAGAGAGAGAGAGAGAGAGAGAGAGAGAGAGAGAGAGAGAGAGAGAGAGAGAGAGAGAGAGAGAGAGAGAGAGAGAGAGAGAGAGAGAGAGAGAGAGAGAGAGAGAGAGAGAGAGAGAGAGAGAGAGAAGTCTCATATGTCCTCTTTGTTTTTTTTTTACTGACATTCATCAGCTTAACAAAATGAGGTTATGATGCTATGCACTGTTGATTGCCAAGAGAGTTACCATACCAGCAACCCTATACTTAGCCATACTATCTAGAAGTTAGGTAGCCTTACTTTGGAAGGGGAGCCCCATTGGCTCTACCCGCACCTAACAATTCAAAGCTAGTCGCTCCAAGGATCAACATCAACCCAACAAGAATCCTTAGACCACTAGGACCTATAGTAACCCATCCACCAAGTGATACTTTAGTGCACTTTGTCGAGGAACCATTGGAGGAAGACTCATACATGAAACATTATGCCTCTTATGAGAAGTAGGGTAATCCCATACTGATGGACTTTAGGCATGTGCTAATCATGCCTTTAGGCAGAGGAAGAGGTAGAGGCCTAGGAGGAGGTTAAAACCATGAGGCCATAGCATGTTGGACATGTGGGACATGTGGCCATCCAGGGCATATCTTATCCCACTGCCATGAACAGGAGCAAACAAATAGAGAGAAGGTTGACTTGTGGTGTCCCAAATGCAGAGTCACACACCTATTCGTTGATTGCCCTAGGCAGAAACCCTCCACTAGTTTGACAACCGTGCCATTTGTGCCACTCGGACTATTTTGTGTCAAGTCACTTGACAAAAATGCCATGCCCATCCCCATAAATGTCATGACATGAGCCCAAATGAAACATGCCAATATTTCATTACATGGACCTATCAACCTAGATGTAGCCTCTATAGGAAAGAAGAGCCAGTGAAGGAGAAGAAAGAGAACTAATGCAAAAACAATGCTCAGAACAGAGTGCATGACCACTTTAACAAAGGGAAAGTAGGTTACTAATGTAAAAGCAGAAACATTTGCTCTTAAGATGACAAAGAAGGGAAGTGCTAAGATTGGAGAGTACCCTGACCCCAACCAACAATTAAAGACTATGAATAAGGTCGAAGAATGGATAAAAGAAGAACAAGCTTACTTGTAAGATATCAAGCCTATTGTTGAGGATGAGATCAATGAACTCTCAACCATGAAGCCCACCAATCTCTCCATGTACTTGAGAGCAAAAGAGGTAACATCAACATATGCATAGCCGCATAGGCAAAACATGGATGCCATGAATGTTGGGGGTAAAGGTGCCTCTGCCTAGCCACCCGTGTATTACTACACTGACAGTCACCGCCACTACACACTGCAGGTGGCGGACGCCCATCACCATTACTTTATTCTTTATTCTTTTAGTGACAGTTTGAATAAAGGAAGGCCTGATCACACATTGTGACTGTTGGAGTTCCCATTTCTAGTCTCTCCCTTTCTTACTCTTGCTCTCCTGCCATAGCTCTCGAGTCCAACCTTCGATCCGTCGCTCCCTTTCAACTGGTATCAAAGCTTTGCTTTCTGACTCTTGAGCTTGGTTCGTGGCATTCTCAACATCCCATCGACTCCTTCCCGGCAGCCATATCCGACTCCTTCGAGCTCCCGTCACTCCCCGGCTTCCCAGCACCTTCCTGGCATTGTTGGGCATTATATCGGAGGTATTTTATCATTTTCTTTAGGGTTTACTTCAATTCTCAGGTCTCACAGGCTATAAACAAGTTGTGGGCAGCCATAGCTCACACCTCTTGGAGCATCCTTCACCTGGATCTTGCTTCCAGCCTATCAAGGCTTGCTGAGGCTTGGTGTAGGCCTTCTTTGGCCCTCATTTGTGCCCCCTTTGGGCCCCATTGTTGACACGTGGAACAGCAGACCCCCCAACCAGCTCACATTTTTTTTGTGCCTGTTTTAAAATCTGGCCCAAAAATCACTCTTTTTGTCATATCTCGAGCATTCAAGCAAGGTAAGAGTCTAAGTTGGGGTTTTGGCATGCTCCGGACATGATGGTGATGTCAGATTTGCCAAATTCTGATGACAAAATCTTCTGCAACAGATTTCAGGTCTGAGACAGCATGTATTTGTATCCCTATGCTTGTTTGGGCATGACTACATAACCGGTTTGATGCCTATTGCATCCCGATTGATTGGGGGATTGAAGCTACATGTAATGCTATAATTTTGGCCTGATTTTGGGGCTGGAAATACACAGTTTAAATGCATGCTAAATACTCTTGGACTGAAGCTATCTTTCATGCTTCGACATATGCCTATTGGTTCCGGATGTATGTCTTGGGTTATGCTATGATGTATTGATCATCGAGGGACGACTTTGAGCTTGTCATTGAATCCGGATGCTTTTGGAAGCTTGAGCTTATTTCAGCCCGCACTTATTGACATTGGTATATGCTTTGACAGTGATGCTTCTTGGGTTTATGCATACCCGTTGCCTACGGCTTGATGCTCATGTCACGGTTGATTACCCTATGCATACGTTGAGCTTGAGTGCTCATTGAAGCTCCACCTTGGATGCATTTTGGATTATCTGGAGTAGTCTTGGATGTTACTTGGCTTGTCAGATTTTGGATTGGGATGTATTTGATTTCTTACATGCTTACGGATGCTACATACGGATGCTCTACCGCCTACATGTTCGGGATGTACTATTGATGTATTGTCTTGGACTTATGTCATTGGCACTGTGTCTTGCCTTGGCTTGAGCTCTTGAGCTCGTACATACGGCTTTTGTGCCAGTGGGAGCATTCTTAAATGCTTATCAAGCATTGAGCAGGTGGTACTTTTATGCATTGAGCCGTTACATGTTATTGAGCAGTTACAGACACTTGAGACTTTAGGACTTCTTACCTTTTGGGATGATACATCATATGTCTTGGTTCACTGTATGCTTATGAGCTAAGTCTCAATTTTGGATCCGTATCTTTGTGAACTTGTGTCAAGTTTTGGTAGTGGCAGGAACACTTTGCCCCGTTGCCTAGGGGATGTGCCTACTCACTGGCAGATATTTGTATGACATACTTGGGTGTTGGATTCATGCTTATCGACCATCATATGCTTATGCTATGCCTGCATGATGCCGACTTTGGTCTTGGCAGTATCTAATTGCCTTGGGATCCGACTTTGGCACACTGTTAGCTCTCTTTTACTGAAATCTGAAATTTATTATAGCAAGCATGTATGTATGGACTGACATGGATTTTTCATGCTGAAACACTCTAAAATGATGTACTTTCACTAGTACTTGGTGGGCAGTAGCTTTGGTTCCACTTTATTCGCCATTTTTTCTCGATTTTGGCGATTTTTTTGTCATTTTCTGCAGTAAATAGCAAGCAGTTTTGAAATATCTACAGTCTTCCAGCTTGCATTATGGCGAGTTCGTCTCACTGATCATGCTATTTTCAACATCACTAAGCTTGATGGTATGAATTACTCTTATTAGAAGAGCTATATTTGGCAGGTGTTGGTGCAAAAATCACAGATCAAACCTTTGAGGTTAAGCGGGCATCTGCCTGCAACTATGCCAGATGAGGAATGGCTTGAGCTTGATGAGTTATGCAAGTCCACTATTGTATTGTCTCTCATAGAACAGGTTCACTATAATGTCTTTGAGGAAGAACAGAGTACATGGCAGTTGTGGGAAAAGATCAAAAATCTCTATGATAAGAAAAGTCCAGCTAGTTAGATGTATTGGCTGAAGCAGCTTATGGATCTGCGCATGAAGGAGATTGTGACTATGTCTGCTCACTTGAGCCAGTTCCATGCTATACTCAAGAACTTGACTTTGCAGGATATCACTTTTGCAGAGGATGTCACTCCTCTTTTCTTGCTTGGTACTCTTAATGAGTCATGGGATGTATTCCGCACTGCATTATGTGCCTCTACTGCTACCTTGAAATTATCTGATGTTGAGAGTGCTCTTCTGCAGGAAGAGGTTAACCGTAAGAATTTGGATGCCTCTCGTGTGTCTCATGCTATGACAGTTAGAGGCAGGAATGATGGATATGGAAAGCATGGCAGTGGTAGTGGCCGTGGATGGGATTCTTAGAAATCTCAGTCCAAGTCTCATGGGAAGTCACATAGCAAATCCCGTGGCAGGAATGCAGATGTTACTTGTCACCATTGTGGGAAAAAGGGCCATATTAGGCCACAATGCCATGAATTGCGCAATGAAAGGCGCAAAGATAAGGGGAAAGACAAAGTGCATGATAAGTCTTCTGATCGCAGCATAGTACCTGCAAAGTCCAGTGTTAAAATTGAAGAGATCAATGTTATGCAGCCTAAGAATGTTGATGATGGTGATTATATCCTAGCAGCTTCTTCTAGTGCTTCGCAAATGACAGAGATACACTCTATGTATGCACAGTGTTGGCTCTTGGACTCAGGTGCATCCTTTCATGTGACACCTTGTCGAGAGTGATTTCATTCATACCGAACTGTTTCGGGTTCTGTGCGCTTAGGTGATGACAGCTCTCTTGATATTGTGGGCATTGGTGATGTTAGGCTGCAATTTCCTTCTGGCAGCAGTTTTGTTATGCAGGATGTACATCATGTACCTGCTTTGACACGTAGTCTCGTGTCAGCTAGACAGCTTGATTGTCAAGAATCGCATGTGGTGGGGGGGACTTGCTCAAGATGCTGCGCCGAACACACACAGAATGCACAAGGAGAAGCTCACTCAAGAGACAAGAAGAGAGATGGAGGCCAAAACGTTTTCTTCCTGGTTTCTTCTTCTTCTTCCCCACACTTTACAATGTACACAAAGTATAGATAAGGTACAACATAAAGGAAAGTGGTCTACTAAGTCAAACAATGCATAACCGACTACACTAGTCGACTGGCGCTATAACTATGCCAGCTGTAAATAGGTGTAACAACCTGAATATAATCAGTAATGAGTCAGTGGCCATGTGAGAGTTATAATGACCATCGACGTGCTAAGTGTAGATGTGTGGACCCATCTAACCAGGCGGTCCATCATTAATGTCCGCATATGTTGAGCTTGTCATCTCAACACTCCCCCTCAAGCTCAACTGCATCTCTGCAACTCCAAGTAAGCTTCGAAACTTTTAAAGCTTCTCTGTACCCAATGCCTTCATGAAGATGTCAGCTATCTGATCCTGTGTGCTGACATACACCAAGTCAATCTCACCTGCTAGTACCTTCTCTCTCACAAAGTGGTAGTATACCTCAATATGTTTTGTCATGGCATGGAACACAAGGTTCCTAGCCAACTGTATACTGCTCATGTTGTCACAATAAATGACAACTGGACCTTCCACATGTACATCTAAATCAGCCAATAACTTTTGCAGCTATACTACCTCACATGCTGCAACAGCAGCACCTCTATACTCAGCCTCTGTATACTCGACAAAGCAACTATAGATTGCTTTTTGCTGCTCCAAGTAATCGTTGCACTACCAAGAGAGAACATGTATCCACAGGTAGATCTTCTATCAGACATGCTACCAGCCCAATCTGAATCTGTATATCCAAAGACCTGTACATGTGTACTTGCCTCATAGAAAAGTCCATAATGTAATGTGGACTTCACATATCTCAATATACGTCTGACTGGATCCAAATGTGGCTTTCTAGGTACTTGAATAAACTGACTCACAAGACCAACAGCGTAGCTCAAGTCTGGCCTTGTAATGGTCATGTAGATCAAACTCCCCACTATCCTCCTGAACATAGTAGGGTCTTCTATCTCATCCCCAACATCAGCACTCAACTTTACATTCTGCTCCAACGGGACTGAAAGTGGTTTGCATGCTATCATACCATACTTGGACAACATATCCAAGCCATATTGTCTTTGGGATAGCCATATACCATCATCACATCTGATCACATCAATGCCAAGGAAGTACCTTAGCTCACCTAAATCCTTCATCTCAAACTTCTTCTTCAAAAAGTCCTTGACTTCAACAATCCCACTATCACTATCACCTGTAATAATCAAGTCATCCACATAGATGACTATGATGACCAAACCTGCATCTCCCTTTCTCACATAAAGTGAGTGATCAGCATCAGAAACATAAAAGCCAATATTGATAAGATACTCTCTGATCTTGTCAGACCATTCTCTAGGTGCTTGCTTGAGCCCATAGAGCGCCTTCTTCAACCTGCACACATACGTGGGATGCTCTAAATCTTCATAACTTGTTGGCTGATCCATATACACTTCTTCTTGCAAATCACCATGTAAGAAGACATTCTTCACATCCATTTGCTGCCTCCAACCTTTGGGGCTGCTGCCAAAGCAATCACACATCTGACAGTTGCCATCCTAGCAACTGGACTGAAGGTTTCTTCATAATCTATGCCATATGTCTAGGCATAGCCTTTTGCAACCAGCCTAGCTTTGTACCTACTAATAGAACCATCTGCATTGTGCTTAATCTTATAAACCCACTTAGATCCAATAGCTTTCTTGCCCTTCTGCAATGATACTAGAGCCCAAGTCTTATTGGCCTCTAATGTAGCCATCTCCTCATCCATTGCTACATCCCAATGAGTATGACCAACAACATCCTCAAAACAAGTGGGCTCAACATCCTCAACTAGTTTCACCATATAAGCATAATGGTGAGTTGCATAACCTTCAAAACCAAATCTTTTAACAGGGTATCTGACCCTGCTAGATCTGCGTACCACCGGATCACTCAATGGAGCCTTTACATTATTATGAGCTCTCTGTACACTTGGTGTCCTGACAGAAGGAATACCAAGCTCATCATCCAAGCTCTCTGACCCACTGGAGTCTCCATCAAGAACTGCATCAATACCATCTGACACTTTATTCTTTCCTTTGTCTTTACCTGTAGTGCTACTAGATGCACCTGAAGATGTAGAGCTACTCCTTAGTCTCCCAGACCAAGGACTACCAAATGATGTCTCTGGTCCACTAAGAGTATGTGATTATTGCTTTTCAGCCTGCACATGAGTGTCATAATCATCATCATATCCAATGCATCACCACTAGATGCATACAACTGCTCATTTCATCAAAGATGACATCCTTGCTCACTCTGAACTTACATGTGACAGGGTTATAACAGCGATACTCTTTCTGCTCTAAAGAGTATTCAATAAAGACACATTTTTGGATCAAGCTTCTTCCGTAGCTATTCTGGCACATGAACATATGCAACACAGCCAAATACCTTCAAGTGCGATACATCAAGCTTCTTGCCAGTAAAGCATTCTTCAGGAGTCATCCCATGAACTGCAGCTGTGGGAGTTCTGTTCATAATATAAACAATAGTATGAATAGCCTCAAACCAAAAATGCTTAGGCATATTCTTTTTAGCCATCAAGGAGCGTGCAACTTCTACAATATGCCTGTTTTTCCTTTCTGCAAACCCATTTTGCTATGGGTATACCTGCATGTGAACTGTCTCTTTATCCCATGAGACCTTAGAAAATCACTGAACTCATTCGAGAGGTACTCTCCCCCTCTATCTGACCTCAAGCACTTTACTTTTAAGCATGTTTCTCTTTCAACTGCAGCCTTGAAAGTTCTAAAGTGCTCAAATGCTTCACTCTTTTTCTTCATAAAATATACCCACAGCTTTCTAGGACAATCATCAAGGAATGTGACAAAGTTTGAACTGCCTCCAAGAGATACATTTTGTGTAGGCCCCCAAATATCTGTATGCACAACATCAAGGATATTTTTGCTTACATCTCTGTCATGTGAAAAGGGTTGTCTTGCCTGCTTATCAAATTGACATGCTTCGCATACCTTATGTAATTCTGCAACTCTAAATGTAGGCAAACCCAACCCTTTGGATTGCATTAATTTCAGCCTTTGTACATTTGCATGTCCAATGCGTTTGTGCCAAATTTCAATATCTGCAACAACACCTTTTCCTTTAGCATACATAGCAGCATTCATAGTAGGAATTCCAGCATCCAGAGTAAACATACGTCCAACTCTTCTTCCCTTTGCAACCAACCTGCACTTGTCATTGAAGTCTTCTACAAAGCAACCCTTTGCATTAAATCTGACTTGCAGCCCTTGCTTTACCATCTGACCGACTGATACCAAGCTCTTTGTAATAGATGGCACATGTAATACATTTGAAAGACTCTTTGTCTTACCATCATGCAAGGATAAGGAAACTTTTCCAATATGTGAAATTGGATGGCATGAATCATCACTCGTCTGTACATAACCTGTATTTTGCAAATCCTACATCTCTCCAAACCATTTTGCATGGCTTGGATGCACCTAAATCAACATACCAAACATCATCATGTGTTTCCTTTCCTATAACAGCATTCAGCATATGCTGCATAACAAACAGATGTTCATTTTTGTATTCATTCTGTCGTGAAGACAATGCATAGTTTCCTTGCTCAACTTATCACTGCGAATATTATCTTTCTTAGCATAATATTGGGTTGCAATATGACCTGTTTTGCCACAGTAGTGACACACAATACCAAAGTTGTTAGAACCGTTGTTTTGCCATCCACCTCTTCCTCTAAAGCTCCCCATGCCTCTAAAGTTACCACGACCTCTTGAAACCTGCATATCGCCAAATTGTTGATTCAATCTGTTTTGTTGGTTATCACTACCATGTCCTATACCATGGCCTCTTGAAGAGGACCTGCCATGTCCCCTTCCTGAACTGGAGTAGAAAGCTTGGACCTATTCACCACTTTTTTCAGATGTCTCACTCTGCATGTTGATCTCTTCAATGATCATAAGGGAGACCAACTCATCAAAATCTGGAAATGGCTTTCTGACATATACGAAAGTTATGAAAGACTTCCAAGCCTTTTCATTGTTAAGTCCACCCAAGGTAGACAACACCAAATCATCATCATCGGGCATTGCATCAATCGCTGCCAAGGCATCAGATGCTGCACCGAACACACACAGAATGCACAAGGAGAAGCTCACTCAAGAAACAAGAAGAGAGATGGAGGCCAAAACGTTTTCTTGATGGTTTCTTCTTCTTCTTGCACACACTTTACAATGTACACAAAGTATAGATAAGATACAACATAAAGGAAAGTAGCCTACAAGTCAAACAGTGCATAACCGACTACACTAGTCGACTGGCGCTATAACTATGCTAGCTGTAAATAGATGTAACAACCTGAATATAATAAGTAATGAGTCAGTGGCCATGTGAGAGTCATAATGACCACCAACGTGCTAAGTGTAGGCATGTGGACCCATCTAACCAGGCAGTCCATCATTAATGTCCGTATGTGTTGAGCTTGTCATCTCAACATTGATGACGTAGGATATCATGTATGTTTTGGAGACTCTATATGGAAGATCACTCGTGGCAGACTTGTGATTGCGAGAGGTGCCAAGGCTGGTAGTCTCTACCCCTTGATTGTATCAGCTTGTTCCCTTGATCATGTTTTGTCTGTGGATTCTATCTCACATGTATCTCTTTGGCATGCCCGTTTGGACCATATGTCTTTGAAGGGAATGAAAATACTTTCTGGTTTACAGTACTTACCGCCCCTTGATTATGCATGTTTTGATTCATGTGAGCATTGTCTTTATGGTTGGCAGACTAAGTCTACACATAAGAAGTCTGGTAGGCCACGTATGAGTGAGCCCTTGGCATTGGTACATTCGGATGTCTGTGGGCCCATGCCTTGTCAGTTTATGGGTGGTACAAAGTATTTTGTTACGTTCATAGATGATTTTTCACGAAAAGTTTGGGCTTATCCCATTAAGCTGAAATCCGATGTCTTGGCTGTGTTTTAGAGATGGCTTGCATTGGTTGAGAACCAATCTGGGTATAGGCTAAAATGCCTAAGGACAGATAATGGGGGTGAGTATGTCTCACATGCTTTTGAGTAGTTATGTGATAAGAGGGGTATTAAGCATCAGTTGACCGCCCCCTATACCCCCCTAGAATGGTTTGGCTGAGTGGATGAATAGAACCATCCAGCAGCATGTACGCAGTATGCTTAGTCATGCAGGCCTACCATAGAGCTTTTGGGCTGAGGCAGTTAGTACAACTGTGCATGTCATAAACATATCACCTTCTAGTGGTTTGGATTTCTAGGTTGCAGAGGAGGTATGGACTGGAAAACCCCCCTCTTATGTACATCTTCGTGTCTCTGGATGTGAGGCATTTTGCCATGTGCCCAGGGACAAGAGAAGTAAGCTGGATCCCAAGAGTGTCAAATGCATTTTCCTTGGTTATGGGGATGCAAGCGAGATGGGTTACCATCTCTGGGATCTGCAGGCGCGAAAAGTCATTCGCAGTCATGATGTAGTCTTCCATGAAGACAAGATGCATAGGCAGCCTGAGAGAGTTGTTGAGATCCGCATGGTCATATTTCAGGAGGAGCCGAGAGCTACCGCATAGCCAATTGGACAGCCTGCAGCTGCAGTAGATGCTCATGGTCAGGGCATTGGACAGGTAGCTAGGCAGGCAGCAGAGCCTACCGTGAGACAGTCTACTAGAGACAGACGTCCACCAAATAGATTTCAGCCCTCGATGCATTATGTCTTGGTTACAGATGCAGGAGAGCCTTTCACTTATGATGAGGCTATGTGCAGGGGTGACAGTCACTCCTGGGAGAGGGCTATGCAGTTTGAGATAGACTCCCTGCATAAGAATGACACTTGGGATTTGGTTTCCTTGCCTACAGGCAAGAAGGCTTTGCCATGCAAGTGGGTGTACAAGCTAAAAAGTACCCCTGGACACCCCAAGCCGGCATACAAGGCTAGATTGCTAGCAAAGGGTTTTAAGCAGGAGCACGATGTGGACTTTGACGAGGTCTTTTCTCATGTGGTTAAGATGACCACCCTGCGCTTAGTCTTGGCTTTGGTTGCTCAGCTTGACTTGGATTTATACCAGATGGATGTCAAGATGGCTTTCTTACATGGGAACTTGCATGATGAGATTTATATGGAGCAGCCTAAGGGCTTTGCAGAACCTGGTAGGGAGCACCTAGTGTGCAAATTGAAAAAAAGTCTTTATGGCTTGAAACAGGCACCTAGGGAGTGGTATCATAAGTTTGATGCCTTTATGCAGTCACATGGCTACAGCCGGAGTGCTATGGATCCGTGTCTTTACATGAAGAAAGCTCGTGATGGTTCTTTATTGATTTTGGTACTCTATGTGGATGATATGTTGATAGCAGGGAAAGCTTATGATGAGCTAGATGCTCTTAAGGCTCAGCTCAAGAAGAGCTTTGAGATGAAAGATCTGGGACAGACTGCTCACATACTTGGTATTCGCATTACACGCGACAGGCATCAGGGACTCCTCTACTTATCACAGAGGGAGTACATTTATAAAGTCATTGAGCACTTCCGTATGCAGGACGTAAAGCCTATTGGCTGTCCATTGCCTTCTTATGTGAAGGTATCACAGGCTGATTGTCCGCAGACAGAAGAGCAAAAGGCCGAGATGGCCAAGATTCCCTATGCATCCGCAGTGGGAAGTCTTATGTATGCCATGATAGCCACTCGTCCAGATATTGCCTTTGCAGTTGGTGTTGTGGCATGCTATATGGCTACACCTGGCAAGAAGCATTGGGATGCCGTGAAGGGTATCATGAGGTACCTGAAGGGCACTATAGATATGTGCATATGCTATGGCAGCCAGGATAAGGAGTCGTGGGGTACACTGACTCTGATTATGCAGGACATGCAAATAGTAGGAAGTCCACTTCCGACTATGTATTCACCTATGCTGGAGGTGTTGTTTCTTGGATTTCCAGGGTGCAGAAATGCACGGCCCTTTCTACTACAAAGGTCGAGTATGTTGCAGCCACTGAGGCTTGCAAGGAGGCCATTTGGTTGGGTCGTTTAGTTACTGACCTTGGTATTGATGCTATCCCTACACTGCATTCAGATTCTATGAGTGCTATTCAGTTAGCCAAGAATCCGGTCTTCCATGCGAAGACGAAACACATTGAGGTGAGGTATCACTTCATACATGGGGTCGTTGAGGACAAGTCTGTTGATCTTGTCAAGATCTCCACTAACCAGAATCTTGCAGATCTACTCACGAAAAGCCTCTCTACAGAGTGCTTTCCCTTCCTTAGGAGGTTGATGGGCATGGGATGAGATGACGTCTTTCCTCATCATGTCATACATGTGTACATGTTGTACTGTCTTTTTTCTTTTTCATTTCACTCCTCACTAGGACAGATTCGCCTTTAAGTGGGAGGTTGTTGGGGGTAAAGGCGCCTCTACCTAGCCGCCCGTGTATTACTACACTGACAGTCACAGTCACTGCACACTGCAGGTAGTGGGCGCCAATCACCGTCACTTTATTCTTTATTCTTTTAGTGACAGTTTGAATAAAGGAAGGCCCGGTCACACATTGTGATTGTTGGAGTTCCCATTTCTAGTCTCTCCCTTTCTTGCTCTTGCTCTCCCGCCATAGCTCTCAAGTCCAACCTTCGATCTGTTGCTCCCTTTCAATGAATGGATGAACTGCCCAAGAGCATTGGTGGGAAGCCCATGAAGCAAAGGAGGGAAAGATGGTTGGCAAATTGCTCACCACACTTATATGCCACTGGGAGAATTGCTTAGACAAAACCATGCACTGTGGCAAGTATTGAAGTAATGGGTAGAACAAACCAATAGACATGAATTGCAAGACTTTCCCGACCATGACATTGTGACACACATACTAAGCCTAACGCTGAATCCAATGTCTAAGTCCCCACAAGTGAATGACTTTTAGGAAGGCACTAAGATGCATACAGTTTTATCTATCATTGCCCTAGGAGATACAATGTGGAAGGGGATAGTAGACATAGGAACAAAAGTTAGTGTAGTTAGCCATGCAGTCATGCAAGCTTAAGGAAACCCACTGATAGAAACTCTATGGTCCAATGTTACTCTAGCGAGTGAGATGAAGATTAGACCTATTGAAAAATTGAAGGATTGGCCTTTAAAGATAGTGGAAATTCAATTCTCCCTAAACTTCATAGTCATGAAGGGAGTGGATTATGATATCCTACTAGGAAAACCTTGGATGAGGAATATCTAAGTGATAGAGGATTGAGGTAATGGCCTGATATTCTTAGGCAATAGATCATAAGTAATCTGAATGGAGATGGACACTTGGAAAACCTCACAAGTGGACCTAGATGCCATCTTTGCCATGTTGAAGGGTGACTCAAAGGCCAGAAGCGATTATGGACCTATAATGAAGTGCATTCCTTGTCCTGAGGATGTGTGAGACTAGATGCATGTATTGGCAACCATTGATCTCCCATTCTCAGATGTGATGAGAATGAATATAGGCAAGTTGCAGACTTAGCTAGTAAACCCAGCAAAGCCACAACTTTGAACCTACCCCCATAGTTTCCCTATGCATGATGGCCAAGAGTTCTATCAGCCGACTGACACAGATCACCTATCATGTCTCAACTAACAAATTGGAACTCCATAGAATCCTCAAGTACCTATCGAGTAAGCTAGCTGGCAACCCAGCTCCAAACCTAAAGCCACTCAAGGATCTCATGAAGAGTAAGGAGTGGCGATTGACTAAGATGCATGACTTGAACCTGTTTTACGACTGGGCTCTCACTACAAGTGAGAAAAAACTTGAGGACATGAACCCTAAAAACAACACATAGTCTGAGTATGAGGATTCTGATAATGAGTACAAAGATTTTTGTTCCATCAATGAGGAAAGCGAAGAGGAAGTGGAGACCATAGAATGTGACACAGATGGAAGAGTAATTGAGCAAATCGGAGAAGACTCTAAACCTCGAGAGGTCAACAATGAAGTTGCCAAGGTAGATTGCGACCAAACTTGGCTAGAATACCTAGAGGCAATACATTATGAGCAAGTGGGATTACAATCATCAAGGAGATAGCCTCTTTCAATGAGGATTGTGAGTACAACTCTATGTCAGAGGTAAGCTCTGATAGCAACCCTGAAATGCCTCAATCACCTATGACCAAACACACCAAGGGGGACCTCCTAATTCACTTAAGGCACCAGAGGCTAAAGGAAGAGAGAAGGAAATGATCGAAGTCTCTAGAAGCTAATCAATTGAAGAAACCCCAAGATTTATCAAAGTGCTTGATGAGGTTTAAGAAGGGTGATTGAATAATGGTATTAGTAAGAGTCAAGTAGAAAGGGTAGGCAAGTAATGAACCCATTGAAGGACCCACCAGCCAAAGTTAAGGAAGTCAACTGGGCAAGGGAAGGGGACAAGCCTCAACCCATGTACATAGCGGACGACCTAGCTAAGGAGGAAGAGACTAATCTCATAAATCTCTTAGGGAAATTCTCTAATGTGTTTGCATGGTCCTTAGACAAGCTGAAAGAAATACATTTAAGTATCATGACTCATAATTTTTCCATGACCCCTAATGCAGTACCAATTAAGCAACGACCATACGCAATGAATACTAAGCACACACATGCAGTGCAGGAAGAGATTGATAAGCTACTAAATGATGGATTCATTTATGAGATAGAGCACATGGATTGGGTATCACCACAGTGATAGTCATGAAAAAGAATGGGAAGATTCGAGTGTGCATAAACTATAAAAAGGTCAATGTAGCTACAAAGAGAGACAACTAACCATTACTATACACTGAGCACGTGCTAGAGAGAGTGGCATGAAAAGAAGCCTATAGTTTTTTGGATGGCTTCTTAGGCTACAACCAAGTGCAAGTCCATCTGAATGATAGGCACGAGATGGCACTTGCTACCAAATGAAGGGTGTTTGCCTATATAGTCATGCCATTTGGACTTACCAATGCCCCTGCTACCTTCCAATGCCGCATGTGTGCCATCTTCAAGGACATGGTCATAATATGATTGGAGGTATTCATTGATGACTTGTGCATCCACACATACTAGTATAGCACTTAGAAAAGCTACGAATAGTCTTTAAACAGTATAGGCAATGCGGTCTCTCATTGAATCCCTTAAAGTGCCAGTTTTGGGTGAAGCACGGTTATATTTTAGGGCACATTGCGTCAAGAAACGAGATAGCCACAAACTCCTCAAAATTCAGGGTAATTGTAGACCTTCCCCCTCCAACTAACTTCAAGGGATTTCAATGCTTCTTAGGCCAGACAGGATACTATCAGCAGTTTGTGCCAAACTATGCATTGATTGCTAGACCTTTGTACAAGCTATTGATAGTATTTGAGTGGACCAAAGAATGTAAGCAAGCTATGAAAGGCTTAAACAGGCTCTAATGTCAGCCCCTATCTTGAGAGCCCCAAATTTGTCCATTACCTTTCATGTGCACATTGATGCATCAAAGTTTGCCATGGGGGCAATGTTGTGCCAACCTGGTGAGTATAACCTTGATTATCTAGTAAGCTTTGTTAGCAAACAACTCATTGATATGAAAATGAACTATTCCATAACAAAGAGGAAAGGGTTAGCCATGGTATTTGCTGTAAAGAAGTTTAGACACCATCTCCTAGTGACACCCTTTGCCTTCTTTGTGGATCATCAAGCATTACTTTATCTTGTGAACAAACCCTACACAACAAGATGCATTGCTCGATGGTTACTTCTACTTTTGGAATTTAACTTTTTTGTGGTAGTATGTAAAGGCAAACAACACTTTATGGCAAATCATATGTCCTGCATACCCACCGGTGAAGTGACTGGACATGGCATCATTGATGACCTACCAGATGCACATCTTTAGAATTTCTAGCACAAATGGGACTTGTTTAGAGCAAGTCTCACACCGTACTAGAGGTAGATGATATAGTCCACATCCTAGAAAATGGATTGCTTGAACGACCCATAGAAAAAGCTAGGTTAAAGAGACTAACCCTATCAGTTGATTGCTAGTCAATTATATCGGTTAGGACATGATGGACTTTTAAGGAGATGTGTCTGCAAACACGAAATGCATGATGTCCTCACGGAAGCACATGGTGAGATTGATGGAGAACATTTCAATGGAGACACCACAACACACAAGGTGCTCCAATCTTATTTGTGGTGGCCTACGCTATTCTCTGCAATGTAGCTAAGTTTGTAAAGCACTATGATGAGTTCCAAAATGGACCAAAGTCCCCATTCATAAGAGGAAAATGGAGTCGCACGCCAACCATTTGAGAAATGGGAAATTTACTTCATGGGTCCAAATTGCCCCTGTGTCATAATACTCACAAGCCAAGTACATCATTGTTGCCATAGACTATCTCACCAATTGGACAAAACCTTGAGCAACTCACAAAAATGATTCTAGGACCACGACCAAGTTACTTTGGGAGTAGGTAATCTCATGGTTTGGTTGTCCCATAGAGTTGGTTAGTGACCAAGGCACACACTTCATCAATGAAGTAATTGCTCACTTGTTATCCAACTTCTTGATAATCCACGGAAAATCCTTGTTGTATTATCCTCAAGATAATGGTCAAGCTGAATCCATGAACAAGATCTTAGTGAATGTCCTAACAAAGGTAGTCTCTACTTCATGCTGTGACTTATGGGCATATATAATGACCTACAAAATGACCATAGGACGACAGACCCCGTTCAAATTGATCTAGGGAATTTAAGCAATTCAGCCAGTGGAATCCTTTGTTCCAAGCTTGAGAATAGCAATCCAAGAGAGATGGGAGGCCAAAGAAGCATGGATAAATTGTTTGGCAGAGCTAGAATGCCTATCTAAGACTCGTTTCATTGCAACCCATGCCCTAATCTATGAGAAGGTGTGATGCAAGAGTTGGTTTGACAAGCACACAAACAATGAGACTTCAAGCAAAGGAGACCTAGTCTTGTTGTACTTCAATAAAAGGGACACAAGCAGAAGATGAAATTCACAGGATTGGGACCTCTCAAGGCTTGCAACATTAGTAGAATAGGCAATGTAGAACTCAAAACCTTAGCAGGGAAGGGCGTAGGATTTTTCAATGAAAGTTGAATAAAAAAGTATTACCCTCTATCACATCCATACCATGAACCTCCAATGATAGAACCACCAAGGAATGTGAGAGTTGCAACTATCACTAATATAGAGGATGAGGATAAGAAAGCAGTAGCACTACCCTACCTACATATAACAATGATCACTCAAAAGGCATATGCCTTTGATGCACTAATTGATGAGGAATCTGACTATAACATCTTAATGTATGATCACTAGACTACTATGGGTCAACTTCAATTGCAACCAATCAATGCAACACTTAGCCCATTTGGGGGGCAATCTTATCCACTCTTGGGAAAGTGTTGAGGGTAAAGGCGCCTCCGCCTAGCTGCCTATGTATTACTACACTGACAATACCTGCCACTACACACTGCAAGTGGCAGGTGCCCGTCACAGTCACTTATTCTTTATTCTTTTAGTGACAGTTTGAATAAAGGAAGCCCATCCAAACATTGTGGTTGTTGGAGTTCCCACTTTCGACTCTCTCTCTCTCTTGGCTCTTGCTCTCCATCCACCATAACTCTCACCGCGCCAAGCTTCTTCCTCCTGGGTCTCACTTCCCTTTCAACTGGTATCAGAGCAAAGGCATTGGAGCTTGCCCGGCATTCCCTTTAGCCCGGATTTGAAGAGCTTCAACCTGAACTTCAATGGCAGCCATGGCACCTTCATTTGCAGGTACGTTTTGATCTCTCACCTCCTTCTCAAGCTTCCAGACCTTCATCGGCTTCTTCCCAGGCTACATTGGAGCCCCCTTGACCTTGCCAAGTGCCCGCGAGGGCTGTTCTAGATCCCCCAGCCCCCAAGAACAACCAATGCAATTTTCGGTGCATTTTTAGGGGGCTGGGCTGATCTACTCCCTGGCATTTCCCTACCCCTCCTCAGCTTCCCGGCACTCTTGGCAACCTTCCTGAGCATTGCTTGACTCCCTAGCATTGGTGCCTGACTCTCAGTGATCAATTTGAGTGCTTTCCCCTTCAGCCCTTTGCTGTATACATCGATGCCCGGTGATGCCCGGATGTTATGCGATGCTATGTCTATGCTTTGGGACTGATTTGGAGCAAATTTGAGCACCATTTGAGCTTCATATAACAATAAATTACTTGTTGTAATACAGTGGGCTGAAGCTCATTTACTTGGTGTATGCATTGGTTCATGGATACAGGGTGCTTCCTGGAGGTTTGAATGATCATACCGATGTATTTGGAGGTTGTCAAATGCTTCTTCCTGGTTCCGGAATGCTTTTGAGCTTGTATTAAGCTTCAACTTGGTTGTTCTTCACTGGCATTTGGCTTCAGTTGGCATGCTTTGGACCGGTCTATGCCTATTGTCACTGCTTGACATTTAGGCTTCTTGCATTTATGCCTTGATCAGATATGGATGCCACTTGGTTTACACATGCTTGACAATTACTTGGAGCTTTATCTTCAGATGTATTTGAGCATTTTGAATCTACTGTGCATTACATTTGGTTGTCAGCTGCATGCTCTTTGAATGCTTTCAAGCATATGCTTTACGGGTTTGAGATAGCTTGGGCTTTATGCTCTGGATGTACCCTACTGGGATTTGGCATGTCTGATGCTATGTATTTGATGTATTAGAGCATTGCTTGCTCTGTTTGCATCTGACTTCACTTCCAAAGGGAGCCTCTTGGTATATTCGGATGTAGACATAGTCTTATTTACAGATGAGCTTGAGCTTGTGGGACAGTTACATGCATTTGCTCTCTTGAGAGCTTTATGTCTGCAATTTGTCTGTAGTGGGCTGATTTGATATGCCTATTGGGATAGGCACCTATCTCTGTCACATGTTTGTCAATTTTGTATGCATCTTGGATGGTTATGTATTGAGCTTCTTGCTCTATCAGTTATGCTTGTACTTGGTCTCTTCTCTTACCCCAAGACCCATTACATGCATGACTTCTAGACCTATGAGATGTCTCTTGCCTGACAGGTTATTGGTTTGACAGTTCTTGGTACCTTCTTGCCCTTGGAAACTCAAGCTTGGATGTATCTTGTTACCTGGCAGTTGCAGTGATATATGTATCAGCGATTGCTTCATTTTGGGATAGTTTTACATACTACTGTCATTTATTACAGTAAGCTAAAATCTGTAGATTTTGAGCACTTCTATGAGGGTAATGCCTACTATTTGATGTTATCTTGGTCATATTTGGTGGACAGGTGCTTCTCTTGGTGAAATCCACCCTTTCAGCCAGTTTTAACAGTGGTTTTTGTGCATTTTCTGCTAATTACTGCAACCTGCAATTTTGCTTTTTTGCTTTGATTTGGGACAGTATGGCTAGTCATCTAAAAGGTACAGCTCTCTTTAACATTGCCAAGTTGGATGATACTAACTATGGGTATTGGAAGTCCCAAATATGGCAGTTTTGGTGTAGACTTTGCATATTAAACCCTTGCATTTCAAGGGTGTTAAACCTAAGGATATGGATGATGATGTTTGGATGGAAGTTGATAAGCTATGCAAGTCTACCATTGTTTTGTCACTCTCAGAAGAGGTCCATCATAATGTTGTTGAAGATGAGAATCAGAGTGCATGGGATTTATGGGAGAAGATTTAGGATCTCTATGCGCAGTAGAGTCCCGTGTCACAGATGTATTGGCTGAAGCAGTTAATGGACCTTTGCATGAAGGAGGGGACCTCCCTTTCATCTCATTTCAATGAGTTTCATGCTATCATGAAGAGTCTGTTGTCACAGGGTATTGAGTTCAAAGACAACTTGCACCCGTTGTTTTTGCTTGGCACCTTACCTGAATCATGGGATGTATTTCGTACTGCCATATGCACGAACAAGCTTGATGGGCTGAAAATCAAAGATGTTGAGAGTGTTGTATTGATTGAGAAAATCAACAAGAGAAACAATGATGCTTCCCGCTCTTCACATGCATTGACCATTAGAGGTGGCAGAAATGGCAAGCATGATAATGATCATAAGGGTAGTGACTCTCAGAAGTCTAGGTCCAAGTCACGTGGTCGCAGTAAGTCCCGTGGACGGAAGTCTGATCTCATCTGTCATTATTGTGGGAAAGCAGGACATATTAGGCCGCAATGCCATAAAATGGGCGATGATAAGCGCAAGGAAAAGGGAAAAGAAAAAGTGCAGGAAAAGTCTTCTGAGCGCAGTATTGTACCTATAAAGTCCAGTGTGAAGATAGAAGAGGTTAATGTCATGCAGGCCACTAATTCAGATGATGATTACATACTTGTAGCTTCTTCATGCGATGCCTTACAGGCTTCTAAGATACATTCTATGTATGCGCAGTGCTGGCTCTTGAATTCGGGTGCGTCCTTTCATGTGACACCCTATAGAGATTGGTTTCATACCTTACGTACCATGTCCGGTTCTCTGCATCTTGGTGATGACATGTCTCTTGACATTGTAGGTATTGGAGATGTTAGGTTGCAGTTTCCTTCTAGTAGTTCTTTTGTTTGCATGATGTACGCCATGTACCTGCACTGACTTGCAGTCTTATGTCAGCTGGACAGCTTGATGATGTAGGGTATTTTGTGTCCGTTGGAGACTCTGCATGGAATATTACTCGTGACACGCTTGTGATTGCAAGAGGTGCCAAGTCTAGCAGCCTCTATCCCTTACTTGTATCTGAAGCTACATTGGATCATATTTTGTCTATGGGTTCTACTCCCCATGTATCCCTTTGGCATGCTCGTTTGGGACATATGTCTCTTAAAGGAATGAAAATGCTCCGTGTTTTGCAGTATCTTCCACCTTTTGACTCTTCGCATTTTGATTCTTGTGATCATTTTTTGTATGGCAGGCAGACTAGAAATATGCATAAAAATTCTGGTAAAAAATGCATGGGTGAGCCCTTGGCTCTTGTGCACTCACATGTATGTGGGCCCATGCCCTATCAGTCACTTGGTGGGGCAAAGTACTTTGTTACTTTCATAGATGATTACTCATGTAAGGTTTGGCTTATCCCATAAAACGAAAATCCGATGTCTTAGACACATTTCAGCGTTGGCTTGCATTGGTAGAGAACCAATTTGGGAAAATGCTCAAATGCCTAAGGTCAGATAATGGGGGTGAGTATGTATCACATATTTTTGAGCAGTTTTGTGATGAGTAGGGTATTCAGCATCAATTGACCGCCCCTTACACCCCACCCCAGAATGGTATGGCTGAACACATGAATATGACCATTCAGGAAAGGGTTTGTAGCATGCTTAGCCAGGCTGGCTTACCGTAGCACTTTCGGGCTGAGGCAGTTACTACTGCAGTGCATCTCATTAACAGGTCGCCGGTTGCATAGGAGGTATGGCCAAGCAAGCCCCCTCTTATGATCATTTGCGTGTCTTTGGATGTGAGGCATTCTGCCATGTGCCCAAGGACAAACGCAATAAGCTAGATCCTAAAAGTGTCAAATGCATTTTCATTGGCTATGGAGATGCAGGAGAGATGGGTTACCGTCTATGGGA
The DNA here is from genome assembly GCF_053477565.2 of Lygodium microphyllum. Lineage (NCBI taxonomy): Eukaryota > Viridiplantae > Streptophyta > Polypodiopsida > Schizaeales > Lygodiaceae > Lygodium > Lygodium microphyllum. Next base: position 149,833,630 of record NC_141137.1, read on the forward strand.
TCCGCAGGCACGGAAAGTGATCCGCAGTCATGATGTCATCTTTCATGAGGACAAAATGCATATGCAGCATGAGAAAGTGGTTGAGGTATGTAGAGTTGTCTTTCAGGAAGAGCCACCTGCTCTCGTTCAGCCCACTCCACGGCCAGTTAGACAATGCGCAACATCACCTGATGCTCATGGCCTAGATGCTAGACATGCTGATGTTAGACAGGATGTCAGTTAGGCAGCAGAGCCTAGATTGAGGCGTTCTACTAGAGATAGACAACCTCCTGACCGTTTTGCACCCTCTATGGATTATGTATTGGTTATAGATGCAGGAGAGCCTCTCACTTATGATGAGGCTATGCGCAGGAGTGATTGTCACTCTTTTTGGGAGAGGGTTATGCAGTCTGAGCTTGACTCATTACATAAGAATCAGACTTGGGATTTGGTTTCCTTGCCTCAGGGTAAGAAGGCTTTGCCATGCAAGTGGGTGTACAAGCTAAAAAGTACATTTGGACACCCCAAGCCATCATACAAGGCTCGATTGGTTGCTAAGGATTTTAAGCAGGAGCATGGTGTTGACTTTGATGAGGTCTTTTCTCCTGTGGTCAAGATGACCACCCTATGCTTAGTCTTGGCCTTGATTGCACAGCTTGACCTGGACTTGTACCAGATGGATGTCAAGACGGCTTTTTTACATAGGGACTTGCATGATGAGATTTACATGGAGCAGCCTAAGGGCTTTGTAGACCCTGGCAGGGAACACCTAGTGTGCAAACTAAAGAAGAGTCTATTTGGCTTGAAGCAAGCACCTAGGGAATGGTACCATAAGTTTGATACATTCATACAGTCGCAGGGCTACAGCCGTAGTGCTATGGATCCATGCTTGTACACGAAGAAAGCCTGTGACCGTTCTTTACTGATTTTGGTACTCTATGTGGATGACATGCTTTTAGCAGGCACAGCTCATGAGGAGCTAGATGCTCTTAAGGCTTAGCTCAAGAAGAGCTTTGAGATGAAAGATCTAGGACAAGCCTCTCATATACTTGGTATGCACATCACGAGCGATTGATCTCAGGGACTACTCTATCTGTCATAGAGGGAGTACATTCATAAAGTCCTTAAGCGCTTCCGCATGCAGGATGTTAAGCCTATTGGCTGTCCATTACCTTCTCATGCGAAGGTTTCACAGGCTGATTGTCCGCAGACAGATGAGTAGAGGGCCGAGATGACCAAGTTTCCCTATGCATCAGTCATGGACAGTCTTATGTATGCCATGATAGCCATCCGTAGCTTTTGCAGTTGGGGTTGTAGCACGTTATATGGCTACACCTTGCAAGAAACATTGGGATGCCGTAAAGGGTATCATGAGGTATCTGACGGACACAACAGATATGTGCCTTTGCTATGGCAGCCAAGATATAGGAGTCGTGGGGTACACTGACTCTGATTATGCAAGACGTGCAAATAGTAGGAAGTCCACTTCAAGCTATGTGTTCACTTATGTTGGAGGGGCTATCTCTTGGATATCCAGGGCCCAGAAGTGTACGGCTCTTTCTACTACAGAGACCGAGTATATTGCAGCCACAAAGGCTTGCAAGGCTATCTAGTTAGGTCGTTTGATTGTAGACCTTGGTATGACAGATGCTATGCCTACACTGCATTCGAATTCTATGAGTGCCATTCAGTTGGCCAAGAATCCGGTCTTCCATGCGAAGACGAAACGTATTGAGGTGAGGTATCACTTCATTCGCAAGGTCATTGAGGACAGGTCTGTTGACCTTGTTAAGATTCTAACTAAGCAGAATCTTGCAGACTTGCTCACGAAAAGCCTCGCTACCGAGCACTTTGCTTTCCTCAGAAGATTGATGGGTGAGGGCTGAAATGATGAACGGGTTGCCTCTTACCCATCCAACCTCCAATCCTCACTAAGAGAACTAAAGAGGGGCACCACCTAGCCAAAGGGAGGATGGGCTAGGACATCCCTTTTCTCAAAGAGAATCAAGAGAACCAAGACATAAATTTACAAGAGAGAATATATGTACTAGACACCATATTGGAATATAAGAGGGAGAGATGAGAGGAGAGGGAGACAAGAGGAGAAGAGGTAAAGGAAGCTTGCCATTATGCTACATGGAATGAGAAGATGATAAGAGAGGGAGATAGAGTACTCTCATGGACTTGTCATTGTCCTTCCTTCCCCCCCTCTTCATTCTCCATGGGCTCTTTATATAGCCTCCATGAGGGATTAGATTAATCTAATCTTCTTGATTAACATAATCCTAGATGATGTATGGCATCTTTGAAAATATGGAGCGTAGTGGATGGGACAAGTCCCCACCTTGGTCATCATGCAAGAAGCCAAGAGTGATGGTAGACAAAATAGAGAAATGGAGCTAGATTACAAGAGGTGGGTGCCCAAAGCACGTTATTATAATATATTTACAAGAAGGATAGAGTGGAAAGTTGGTGTGGTGAAAGAGAGAAGCAAATTGCATGTAGCCAACAGTCTGCGCCTTCGTAACTTCAAATCCGTGAGGAATTTGAAAAAAGTTTTTTCTGCAACTTTGTAGACCAGGTCGAAACCGATCGGGCATCGTGGGAATTTTCTTGAAATTCGCTTTTTCTTGGGAGTTATTGAGATTATAAAAAACGGCTTCCAAAAGCTGCTTTGACTTTAGTCCCCCATATATATATATAAATACATATAAGCATGTGACAAAAGGGGTCCATGCTTGTAAGCTTTTGTGCAAGATCCAAGTGACATCATGATGTGGATATTGACTTGTGTGCTAGGGTGAGGTGTCCTCTAATGATGGTGATAGATTCCAAATCTTAGTGATGCAGACGGAGTCCATGTGTAGTTGGAGGCTAGTCCTTTGAAAAATCTATGCATTCACTCAACTCCTAGGTGTAATCTATTTTCATCTTCACTAAGATAACCCTCCCTTTTACCCTTTACATTGACATGCCTCCTAAGAATTTATTCCCCCCATTTGCTAGAGTTATCATAATTGAGAAGCAATGTAGCATACCTAGTGCCTGAAGAGTAAACCCAAAGTAATATGGTAAGCTCTTGATAGGGGCTTTGGCCAAATTTTGTGGTAGTAATCCGGGTTGTAAAAAACCCGGATCATTAGCCCTCCCCTTGGGCTGTGATCCTACTAGTTGCTAAAGCCTCTGCCCACCTCGTCATGTAGTCCACACCCATTATGATGTATTCCTTGCCCGATTGAGTTCGTGGGAGTGGCCCTATTGCATCAATCCCCCATTTCTCAAATGGGCCATATGTAGTTATGGGATTTTGTTCCTCATGCACTAGCTTCCTTGGTCCGGCCTTTTGGCAATCGTCACAAGTGCGGCACCAATGTTGCACATCTTGATGTAGACTAGGCCACACAAAATCGGCTTGGAGAATCTTCCTGCTGGTTATTTCTTGAGCAAAATGTCCGCCACAAACCCCTTCATGGCAGCTCTTAATCACATCTATAATCTCCTTTGCTGTTGGCACCCTTCTAAGCACTGCATCCTTTCCTTTGCAATACAACACATCATTTATCAAGCGGTATTTAGTGGCCTTAGTAGCCAGCCACCTTTTCTCACTCTTACTCATATGTGTAGGTGCCTCACCATGCTCAAGAAAATAAAGCACATCTTGTAGTTGAAACTTACCCTGAAACAAGGGAAGCTTTACTGTAATGATGCCCACCATTACCTCTTTCAAATTTTCAGCTGCTAGAGCATCCGCGTCGCCATTTGTGCGCCTTGGCACAAAATAGATTTGGGCTTTCTGTAGCTTTCTCATGAGAGTTTTAGCTTCTCTCATTTTCACTGCTAAGTTATCATTTTTACAAGCCCAGATTCCTTTCATTTGCTTAACACTTAGCATAGAATCCCCAAAAACATTAAGTCGAGTGACACCGTGTGAGAGACACCACCTCAAACCTAAAAGCAAGGCTTGATATTCTGCCTCATTGTTAGAATGGACATCCTCCAAGCTGATACCTTCTCCATAAAGTTTTTCACCTTCGGGACTAAACAACACTATTCCTGCTGCCGCTCTGTCTTTAATACGCTTGTATGCCCCATCAAAGTAGAGGGCATGGGCATTCTCCACCCGTGGCGGTTCCTTAAGAGGAGGTGTCTCCTCTTTTACCTTTCCCTTCTCCTTTTCCTTCTTTTGATGGCATCTATGGGTCAACAAATCAGCTAGGCAAGCTCGAGTAGAATCCTCCACCTTGAAGGTGTAGTCAAACTCTTGGAGTTGTATCAGCCACTTAGCGATTCTGGCTGAAACATCCATGTGCTGTAAGGCATAGGGAAAATGCTCTTCTGTCGTGATCACTGTGAATGGCCTAGGGAGAAGATAAGGACGAAACTTTCTTATAGCAAACATTAGAGACAAAACCATCACCTCGACCATCTTGTACCCTCGTTCTGATGCTGTCATTACTCTACTAGAAAAGTAAACCGGTCTCATTAGGCCAGTTTTAGCATCCTTTTGTATTAGTGCTGCCCCTAAAGCATCTTCCCCAAAACTCGGATTGACAAAAAACTCATGATCCCAACAAGGCTGTAAAATTATAGGAAGGGTGCTAAGAGCCTTCTTCACCTCGTGAAAGCACCTTTCGCTTTCGTCACTCCACAGGAGCTCCTCAGATTGGGTTAACTGTTGTAGTGGAAATATTAATTGGGAGAGGAGATGAATGAACCGCCCCATATATCGCACCTTCTGAATGAAAGAGGTTAGTTGCTTCACAGAAGATGGTGATGGCACCGCCAATAAGGCCTTAACTTTGTTTGGATCTGCTTCAATGCCCCTCTCACTTACGACATGCCCTAACAAAGTTACACTACTTTCACCAATGCGACACTTCTCATGGTTTAACTGCCCCCCCATTTGTGCAAGGCGGTTGAAAGCTTCATCCACTTTCCCTAGATGTAGAGCCTTAGAACTATAAATACAAAAATCATCAATAAAGACCCTAATGGATTTTCCAAAATATGGCTGGAAGACATAATTCATGAATCGCTGGAAGGTAGCTGGGGCATTTGTTAATCCAAATGGCATTACTTTGTAAGCAAAACAACCCCAAGGTGTAACGAAGGTGGTCTTCTGTTGATCCTTCTCAGCTATTCGGATCTGGAAATAACCTGAATATCCATCACAAACAGTGTATCTCTCATGCCCGGCCACCTCGTTGAGTATTTCATCCTGAAAGGGAAGAGGAAAGTGGTCTCTCTTAGTTGCAGCATTTAGCGGCTTGTAATCCACACAAATCCTCCATTTTCCATTCTTCTTGGGTATCACCACCACAGGTGAAACCCACTCTGAGTCCCCTATTGGATAGATGAAGCCTGCCTTCAAAAGTCGTTGCACCTCAGTGAGTAGAGCATTTTGTTGAACTACTCCCAATCGTCATAGTCGCTGCACCACTGGTCGTGCTCCCTCTTTTAGATTAATGTCATGTTGTACTGCTGTCACACTTGTGATGTGTTCATAATCAGAAATAAAAAGTGCAGAGTGTTTTATCACCACTTCCATGTAGGCTGCCTTCTCCTAAACTGATAGATCCTTAGCCAACATTTTTTCTAACCCCTCCTTCTCGACCTTTGGAAGCTGCTGCAGAATTTCACTACTAGAAGGCCCTTTTAATGTAATCCCCATCACTTCTAGAGAGCTTTCTTCCTCCTCATTAGAAGACTCTCCCTCTGTCATAGATGACCAACCCTCGCTGGAACTCCATTCATCAGCGGTGGTCTCTAATACAAGATCCTCCTGTCGGCCCTCCTTCATGTTGTAGATAGTGCTCTTCCATTTTTTATGCAGTCCCTTTTGTGGCCTTAGCTCTAAAGCCCCTGTCTCCCAATCTTGTGTGGCTTTCATTCCCATTAGCCATGGTCGCCCGAGAATGAGCGGATAGCCGTCCCCCTTCACTGGCATCACATACATGTCAAGCTCCAATTGCACTCCACACACCTTTACCTTGACTTTGTTTATGACTCCCAAACAATTTACTACTACATTGTTAGCCATTTTGGCCCCAAATTTAGTAGTTTCATTTACCTCTAATCCCAAACGATGCATCAACTTTTCCGTCATGACACAAATCTCTGCACCTCCATCCATATATGTCTTTGACACTCTCTGTCCATTGATTTTGGCTTCCACTAGAGGCACAATATCTTTCATCTTTCTAGCCTGGATTGCATTCACATGTCTATTCTTCATGGATCTAATGCTTACCATCTTGGACCATTATCGTCGCACTGTTGGAGATAGATGTAGTAATTGTGGCCATGAAATTTTTGGCCCTTGATTCTTCATATCAGCAACAAGCAAATCATAAGCTTTAGTACCTTTACCCAGGGAAAAATCTTCTGGCTCAATGTGTCGGCGTGAGCGAGCCCTCCTCTTTTTACTATTGCGTGTCTTTGCAGCCATTGATGACTCTGCCTCCTCTTCCATGTTTTCAACCTCCTTTGGTGGTGTAGGCTCCATTCTCTCAATTCTACGGGCTTTCTTCACCGGCATTGCTTCAACCTCTACTACTTTGGCCTTCCCTTTGACATCACTCTCATCTAAACTAATTATCCTAACATCATGATTCTCTGGCGGCTGGACAGGCAAGGGCGGCACCTCTGCAAGTGGTCAAGGATGCTGGAGAACTTGAACCGGTGGTGGAGGCCCTGGATTCAGTGGAACAAACCTTTCCCTAGGTGGTGTCATTTGTTGTCCCCTCCTTCTTGGTTGGAACCCATTTCTTGGAAAATGCCTGGGATGAGGGCAAAAGTACATACCATGGCCAATCTCCCCACAATTATAGCAAACATACTCTCTTTCTTGTCTCCTTGGACCTCAATTGCCGTCATTTATGAGGGGAGGGGGTCGTACTCCTTGCACCAAATTTAACGAAAGGCTTTCAAGTTGATTAGTAATGCGTTGTAGGAGCTCTTGTTGTGGTATCTCCGATTCAGGTGGGGCCTCTGCTATTTCTCTAGGCCTTGGCATGGTTGGTAAAACCTGTATGGGCTCAACTCTCCCCTTCAACTAGGCTTGATATTTCAATTTTCTATCTTTCTCCCTGACATAAGTGACTGACTCTTCATAGGATGTGGGAAACTTTCCTTTGACCTTCTCCCTTAGTAGAGGATGAAGTCCGGCTAGAAAACAATCTTTCTTAAGGCAATCAGGTACTCTTTCTCCCTCGGCTAAAGAGGCTGTCCATTTATCCCACAATTTTATAAACATGCCTTCATATGCTTGGTACTCCCCTGGTAAGGTTTGGCGAAGATCTAAGAGTTGTCTCCAAATATCTTCAGGTGGCTCTGTATCTTGGTACTTGTGCATGAATGCGGTCTTGAGATCCTCCCAATTACCCTTTGTAGCCTCTGAGAGAGCTTGATACCACACTCAAGCATCACCCTTTAGAACTAAAGGAAAGGCCCGTACTTTGATTGCTTCATCATCTTGGCCTGTGACTAGGAAGGCCATTTCTAAGTCATCCAAAAAGTCCAGAGATTTCTCCCCTTTGTGCCCAAAAAAACTTGGAAAAGTCATGATAGGAAGATGTTGATCTAGCTCAATACAAAATAAAGATGAACACGTCTAGGCCCAAGTCATATCTTATTAAGGGTAGAATAAATGGATTTATAGATGCATTAATCTCAGCAAGACGACGAGGGCCCAATAAGACCCTTATAATATTTTGAAACCTGAGCTTTGTGCTAACAATTATATGCACAGTTTGTCTAGCAAGTGGACGGATAGGTCCGTACAAATCCCTATGGTTCATGGGATACACTTAGAGTAGAATGAATATGTGCACATTAAAGGAGATGTTATAATCCAAAATAGGGAGTATTATGGGATGAGGGGACAACAAGATCTCTCTCAACCTCTCAGCTCCAAAATAGAAGACCAACCTTTGCTGAAAATGTATATTTCTACTAATGTACACATCCACCTGAATGTTTTGAACCGATTGAAAGTTGTAGAAAGTAGGAGTAGTCATTTATGCACTAACTACAAATTTTCACTACAAACTTTCATGAAGCGTGTTGTTGAAGCTATGGCCTCTTAGATCCCACCATTCGAGAGATGCGAAGGATTTTCTCACCACTGATTAGCGTAGCTTTTGTGTGACCATCATTAGCCTTGTAAAGTTCATAGGCTTCGATAGCTATCTTCTCAATTACTTTGAGTATTCTTGCTAGTAGTAGTTGAAGCGCATCACCATATGTAGCCTCTCGCCAATACCGCACACCATTGATGTGTAACTCACCCTCCAAAAACTTGTTAATCCCCGAATTTGAAAGCGCCTTCACCACTTGAAGACGAAGCTCCTTAGGGAGTGTCTTTATACTAGACACCAAGCACTCAACACAATGCCTTGACCTAGAGACTTGATGAGAGCAAGATTTCTCATGAAGCAAAGAAGGGTATGTGTAATTAACTTGCTTTACCCGCATACGTGTCGTTTGTCAATAAAGATCCTTCTTCTCTTGAGCTTCTTTTGGAGACCATAGCGGTACTCTTGAGCAGTGAATCCCTTGAATAGGGTTTGATGAAGATTCCTCCTTAGTGATTTCTTGACAAACACTCGTTGAAGAAGAGGACAACTCCTTAGATGTTTCTTTCTTCATAGAAGTTGTAGAGCGTAGCTTGAGAACTCCTCAGTGGGGGCACCAAAAATGAGGGCTGAAATGATGAACGGGTTGCCTCTTACCCATCCAACCTCCAATCCTCACTAAGAGAACTAAAGAGGGGCACCACCTAGCCAAAGGGAGGATGGGCTAGGACATCCCTTTTCTCAAAGAGAATCAAGAGAACCAAGACACAAATTTACAAGAGAGAATATATGTACTAGACACCATATTGGAATATAAGAGAGAGAGACGAGAGGAGAGGGAGACAAGAGGAGAAGAGGTAAAGGAAGCTTGCCATTATGCTACATGGGATGAGAAGATGAGAAGAGAGGGAGATAATAGGAGAAGAGGTAGAGGAAGCTTGCCATTATACTACATAATAAAAGAACTTACTCATAGTTTACCTCAAAGAGATGAGGATATTCTAGAGTACTCTCATGGACTTGTCATTGTCCTTCCTTCCCCCCCTCTTCATTCTCCATGGGCTCTTTATATAGCCTCCATGAGGGATTAGATTAATCTAATCTTCTTGATTAACATAATCCTAGATGATGTATGGCATCTTTGAAAATATGGAGCGTAGTGGATGGGACAAGTCCCCACCTTGGTCATCATGCAAGAAGCCAAGGGTGGTGGTAGACAAAATAGAGAAATGGAGCTAGATTACAAGAGGTAGGTGCCCAAAGCACGTTATTATAATATATTTACAAGAAGGATAGAGTGGAAAGTTGGTGTGGTGAAAGAGAGAAGCAAATTGCATGTAGCCAACAGTCTGCGCCTTCGTAACTTCAAATCCATGAGGAATTTGAAAAAAGTTTTTCTGCAACTTTGTAGACCAGGTCGAAACGATCGGGCATCGTGGGAATTTTCTTGAAATTCGCTTTTTCTTGGGAGTTATTGAGATGATAAAAAACGGCTTCCAAAAGCTGCTTTGACTTTAGTCTCCCATATATATATATATAAATACATATAAGCATGTGACAAAAGGGGTCCATGCTTGTAAGCTTTTGTGCAAGATCCAAGTGACACCATGATGTGGATATTGACTTGTGTGCTAGGGTGAGGTGTCCTCTAATGATGGTGATAGATTCCAAATCTTAGTGATGCAGACGGAGCCCATGTGTAGTTGGAGGCTAGTCCTTTGAAAAATCTATGCATTCACTCAACTCCTAGGTGTAATCCATTTTCATGTTCACTAAGATAACCCTCCCTTTTACCCTTTACATTGACATGCCTCCTAAGAACTTGTTCCCCCCATTTGCTAGAGTTATCATAATTGAGAAGCAATGTAGCATACCTAGTGCCTGAAGAGTAAACCCAAAGTGATATGGTAAGCTCTTGATAGGGGCTTTGGCCAAATTTTGTGGTAGTAATCCGGGTTGTAAAAAACCCAGAACAATGGGCATTGGATGAGATGACGTCTTTTTCCTCATCCTGTTGTACATGTGTACATGTTGTACTGTCTTTTCTTTTTCTCTCTCACTGGGGCAGATTCGCCTTTAAGTGGGAGGTTGTTGGGAGTAAAGGCACCTCCGCCTAGCTACCCGTGTATTACTACACTGACAGTACCTGCCACTACACACTGTAGGTATAGCGTGCGCCCATCACAGTCACTTGTTCTTTATTCTTTTAGTGACAGTTTGAATAAAGGAAGTTCCGACCACACATTATGGTTGTTGGAGTTCCCACTTTCGACTCTCTCTCTCTCTTGGCTCTTGCTCTCCATCCGCCATAGCTCTCACCGCCAAGCTTCTTCCTCCTGGGTCTTACTTCCCTTTCAGAAAGTGCAAACTAATGGCTTCTATCGAGACGACCAAGAGCCTGTCCATCATCTTTTATGTGCTATCTAACAAAAAAAGTGTTGTCAAGGAATCATTGTTGGGTCACGTGTTTAAAAAACAAGTTCACTATGACATTGACTACGACTCACAGCGCACCCACCCTAGCATAGGCAATGTTAGAATGATAACAACTTTCAACAAGGGCAGCATGTTAACCCCAACATGAAGAAAGCAAAAGGAAGTGGAAAAGACGCAGGGCAAAGGCGGAAAAAAGGTAGCCCGACTAAAGAAAGAAAAGGAGAAAAGGCCAAAAGCGCAAGGGCAACCTTAAAAGTCCAAGGCAAAGGCAAAAGGGGAAGGGCGCATTTTAAAATAAAAAGGCGCACCCTGAAATCTTGTAAAAGAGCGCCGAGCTCTCACCCGTGTAATTTGTAAATGTAGACGGGCGGTGGACAGGAAGCTAGGAAGATAGAAGGACAATGGGAAAAAGGGCCTAGGCTATGGCCGGCCATGTAAAAAGGGGAAAAGGGGATGACCGCCCAAAAGGGATTTAGGGTTTTGTATATAAAGTTGAAAAGTGAATGAGAAGCTCATTCTTGTGTGTGGCCAAAAGTAGCTCTCCTCTTCTTCTTCTTCTTCTTCTTGTTCTTGCTTGCTTGAGCTTGTGCTTGAGAGAGGGAGTGTGAGAGTGTGAGGGAGTGAGTGTGTGAGGGTGAGGGACCGAGGAGAAGAAGCTCTCCATCTTCTCCTCTCTTCTCTTCTCTTGTCTTGCTCGCGGCAATGGAGCTTGGAGCGTGGAGCTTGAGGATGGAGCTTGCTTGAAGCTTGCACTTAGATCGTGGAGCCACCGGAGTGTGCGGGAGAGGAGGTAACTCGAACGGCATGGAGGTAAGCTCACTACACCCGTAGATATGGATGGCGCGTCGGCTATGTGAGAGGTAGCCATTAGTGCTCGGCTTGGAAAGCTTGAAACAATAAGCAGTCCGTGGGTCTTGGCGGTTGAGTGAAAGCTCCCACACACCACAACCACCCAAAAGCCTGGAGTGCCACTGGTAGTTATCCATAGTGTCAACCCTATGGAGAGGGATAGTGCACCACAACATACACCCATGGTGAAGTCTCACTAGCATCTAGAAATATATCAAACAATCAACTGGGTCCCCAAGCATAGACCACAACCTCACAAAAGTTGGTCATTTGGAACTCATAGTTTCCATGCCTCATACTCTAGACCTAAACGGAGGAATTAGAGCTTCTATGGTATACAAGTAAGCTTGTATAACTAGGTTGCACTAGGTTCCAAAAGCCCTATTGCGCGCCCAAGGTTACTATGAAGGTAACATCTTGGTGTGGGTGCCCAAACTCACAAGTGGCATGTATGACCCTCAATCTTAGGTCTAAAAAAAAAGCTCAGAAACGTAAATCAGAACTGTGTAAGAGAAAAGCCAAGAGGAAGGGTGCTCAATCTAGGAGCGCTCCAACAACCTATTGACCAAAAGCTCAACCAATTGTCAATAAGCAACCAATCATCAAGGAGCTCCCACTTAATAACTCGAATGTGATCACCCCTGCACAATTTGACAACAAAGCATCAACCAAATGTCAAACCCAATCAAATTCTCAAACCATGCTCACCAAAATCATTGAGTATCCAAAAGTAGAAACACCACGTACCAACCTGTCCAGTCCAACTAAACTAAAGCCACCAACAAGCCTTAAGCTATCACAGCAATGTTGATCCATTCTTGAAGTGGCTTCTAACATGGCCATGGACACAGGGGATGACTTAGTAATGTGCATCCAATGATTGGACTCAACTTTCACATTATTTGCTAGAAGTTATGAATGCTTGGATCTAGGTCGACTTCATGAACACATAGCAAATGATCTATGTTCCTTGCCATGTTCTTGGGAGGAATACGAATTCATCTTCACAAAGGTATCCACCATTGTAGAAGAGATGATTGCCAATAAAATATTATGAGAACAAGCCTTAAGCCGACAATTAATCACATCCTTCAAGAAGAGCAAAATTCCCATGCCATAACACAAACTTGCTAAGCTCCAATGATTAGTTGACTCTGAGTCCAATTTCTTACGCAAGTGGTACACTTTACGCATTTCATGGGCACAAGAGGGCTATCAAATCATGACCAATGCAGAGCAACAATGTGCCATCAAACTTTCAAGTATGACCTAAGATATCTGGCCCCAACTTCATTTAGGATATTAGCAATGACAAGAAATTGGCCATTAGAAGACAATATCATGCTACATCCATACTCATCTATTCTAGGAATAGGATACTTGTTCTTGACAGTTGATTGATTCAACCCTCAGTAATCAATACATAGTCGAAGTGTCCCATCTTTCTTTTTCTGGAATAGTACTGGAGCTCCCCACGGTGAGTTGCTAGGCCGGATGTAACCCTGATCTAACAGTTGCTTGAGTTGTTTCTTCAACTCAATTGCTTTCACTATGGATATTCTATAAGGTCTCTTTGCAATTGGTGCAGCTCCAGGCACTAGCCTAATCTCATGATCTACTTCTCTTTGAGGCGGAAGTTCAATCAATTCCTCAGGGAATATGTCAGCGTATTCCTTAGCCAAGAAGGTCCTTCATGAGACTCTTGCTTTTGATCTAACTTGTTGAGTTTGATCAGGTAAACGGGTAATCCTTTTCTGACTCCTTTTATGATCCGAGATACTTTGGCTAATTGGATTCTTGGCACTCCTGCCTCACCTTGAGTTGTGACAAATTCCCTTTTAGAGTTTCGAAAGGAAACTTGACCCTTTCCACAGTGGATGTGGGCGTCGTTGGGCTTAAGCCAATCCATCCCGAGTAGACACTCATGGATACCAAAATTCATGACTCTGAATTTGACTGAAGTCTTCTTTCCTCCCAGAAAGAATTCCACCTTAGCAGTTTGCCTGGTACAAGTTACCTTACGACCGTTTGCCAACTCCACAAGCAGGGTAGGTGCTTCTACTGTGGTTATTCCTAAACTTTTTGCACATGCTGGTGAGATAAAGGAATGTGTACTGCCACAATCAATCAAGGTTTTGAAACCTTTACCTTGATAGTCCGACGGTGTCTGAATCACCGAGAACTGGCGATTCGGCCCTTTCTTGTGTAAAGCGGCATGGACTGTCGCTTTTTCGAATTCAGCTTCCATAGTCGGATGTTCCTCTTCTTCTTCTTCGCATCTTTGCCTATTGGCAATGCAAGCGGTTCTTCCTCTTCCACGGGTAATGGCTCCTTGACCGCGGCCTGCACCTTGGAAAGGCGTTTGACGATGTCCTCCGCTGAGCTTGGGACATTGTCTCTTGAAGTGACCGGGTTCGTTGCAGTGGAAACAACGGAGGTTTCAGCCATTACTTTGAGTAGGAACAAAGTTGTTGACGTTATTTTCCTTGCTTTCTTCCTTTGTCCCTGATTATGACCTTGAACTCTCTTCATTTGAGGTCTGAATGCTCCTCTGTTCGGGTCACTATAGGACCAAGTTTTGTTACCCCTTGGTCTAGCTTGCACCTCCTGAATTATAGGCGCCGCTCGAATGAGTGCATCGTGAAGATCTGATGGACGCATAGATTCGAGACGGGTATTTACGGGTGGATTTAAGCCCGCACAAAATTTGGATACCTGCTGCGTCATGTCCATCTGTGGCGCATACTTTAAAAGTGGGACAAATTTAGAGTAGTATGCGTCAAGAGTGAGTCCTAGCTGTTTTAGCTCGTAGAACTCATTCATTTTCTGCGTACGATATGCAGGTGGTAAATATCTTCCCTGCACGGCTTTCTTCAACTTCTCCCAGGTAACGGACCCCTCTGAAATCCCTTGATCCCTGCACCATTGCTTCCACCAAAGTCTGGCTTCGCCGGTGAGCTTTAACTTGGCGAGCATGGCCTAATTGGTAGGTGCAGTACCAGCTGCTTCAAAGTAATCCTCCATGGATTCAATCCAAATTTCAGCATCAGCCTGGACGAATCTGCCTCTCCTGTCAAACTCGGGTGGCTTTATCTGCTTGAGGAGGAACTTCTTCTCCTGGGTCACAGCAGTACTTGATGTAGGAGGCGAATTTGGAACCTGTACCTGGGGTTGTGCCTGGATAAAAGTTTTCTTAACGTTATTATATGATAATCGACGTTAGCTTATCTTTCATTTTTAGTTCAGCTATCTCGTAAACAATGTAGCCTTAACTTTTTAACAACTCTTATGCACAACCAGATATTGATAAAAAGAAGTCTTTATTTGTATTTACATGGGCATAGCCTTTTTGAATACAACGTTTCGTGTGATGATAAGCCAATCATTACATTCAGTTTGGGGAGAACAACGTTGTATTGCATTTGTCTACAGGAACTGTGTAATAGTAGGGTTTTGGGTCATGGATCTTTAGGAATCGATAGTTCATTGGAAGTTCAGGATACCCTTTCCGTTGGAATCCATACTTCTCATGGTGGCCCAACACTTTAATCCTGTCGGTTGGGATTACACAGGTTACTTCCTCATATACATATGAGTTCATTTCAACCCTCCGACCTTAAATATGTAAAGTCGAATTTATGTGAGCTTCCACAAAAATGAACAGCTTCACGACTTTCAAGTCTTCCAACCACTTGATCCTCTTTAGGTTGGTCTGTAGATAAGCAAACCGGTGGGCGGCTATATAGTAGATTCCTGAAGACCCCGTCCATCTTCGTTCTATGTATAAAGGTGATGGATTATAAATCTGCTCCAGGATGTTCATCATCCCAATTCTTTGTCTATAAAGAGGAGAATGCATTGCAGTCATAAACATGACCCGAAATACCAAAAACTTGTTCCACACTTCATGATTCTGCAAGACAGCATTGAAGGTGAGAAAATGTTTGGACAGCAACAATTTCTTTACTTCATTTTATTGAGATCTCATAAAAACAATTCCATTGTTGGTTGGCTCTGATACCAACTGTAACGTGTCCATTAGTATCATCCAGGACACGTCTTAGCAGTCCATCGGAAAGGATGTCTAGAAAACTCCGCCCGGCACTCCCATGGAATGTTACGGGTTTTGCGATCTAGGTCTTCCCGCGTCTACCACGTAGCGGAAGTATCCTGGCCGTTCCCACTTAGGATCGACCGGAATTAGGGTTTTCCTGATTGGTCATTAGCTAACAACAACTAGCGTCAGACCCGAGCGAACTACTTTACGTAGAAACGCCAGGTCCGAAGTGGATTCACGCTGCACTTGGTTCAAGGAGAATGGGAAACAAGAGGGATGCAAGGCTCAACCTCTCTGCCATAAGGCATAGTCCCATTCCGTTCCCCTAAAACAGCGTAAATCGGGTAAGACGTCTAGGTCATCGCTCTCGTTATTCGTTTTGATGATGATGATCATCCCGCTGTTCTTCGAGATTTTTTTGAGAAAAGTTCCCGGCTAACCGGGACCACCCAACCGTAGGACAGACCCATGGCCCATCCTCCGCACTTTCCTCGGTTTGTTTTAGTTATGTAATTATCTAACACATTAATTTGACATATAACAATCAGCTTCTTTAATTAATCCTGTTAAGCACTGGTTCCTTCACGTAATCTTATCACGTGACATAGAAAAACAATATCAAGCAAGTTCTTTTTTTAACATTTCATCATTTTATCTTTGAAATACAAGGAGTTCCGCCCGTAGGCTTGTCCATAATCCGCCCAAGGGCTATCCAGTAATCCCCAGGGATCACTATTCTAAGCTTCCGCCCGTAAACTAGTATGCGGGCCTCGAGATCCAATCCCGAGTCACGTTAGCCTCTTGTGCAGGACCCGGAAGGCGAGGGATTTACGGCCAGAGCCCCCCTGGCACCCAAGCGTCCTCCTACTCCAAGTAGAGCTCAATGGAGAGACCTCTCGCGGCGGGTTCGGTCCACGTTCCCGGCGCGGTGAACAACCCCCTTGGTTAGGGTTAGGCAGGTAGTTGGGGGTAACTGAAACTACCTCTTCCTTCAGGCCTTTAACCTGAAGTATAGGTACTCATTTAATTTGTAATTCATAATTCAAACAGAGCCCTAAAATCTCTAGCAAGCACAAACATTTCCATTAATCAACCGTGTTGTTTGGCAAACTGCTAAGGAAGTGTTCTTTCCTTTTGAGTGTATCAACACTCGTTCCCAAGGTGTCTTGTAAATTGGCAAGATCCTTTACATTCCGGTGTAGGGCATACCTAATTAACCCAACTTGGTCAACCCTAAAGTTCCTTAGATATGCTAGTTTCCGGTTTACAACTTTCCTTATTTAGAAGGATATCCAAAAATACGTCCTTTTGCAAGATAACTTGCGTAGGGATCTGCCATCCTTATTGAGGGTTTTTACCCTTTCTCCTTGTGGATCAATCACAAGACTAAATGATTTCGTACTTGTTGCGCAAGTCCTGCGATGGAATAATCCGTTTTAGATCCTTTAAGTTGACGTATGTTGGGCCTAGGGTTTCTTTTTAAGGTTTTCGAGGACAGCCCTAGTTCTTTTATCTTTACGAATTTTTTTGACCCTACAATAAGGAAAGTAGTCAAGTGCTTAGGGTATGAATATTTCTATGTTTAGATTGGTTTGGATATCTTTTGGAAGGTAATATTAATCGTCTTGTCACAGTTTTGCTATCCTTGTGACAATTTACTTTTCAGTCAATACAGTTCAATTTAAACTTCCTTTTTCCTTGCAGATGAACTCATGCCAAATAACAAACATTTCCCTTGCTAAGATGTGCGATTAGTAATGATAACTTCCTAGTAATTTGAGCAACGAAAGAAACCTTTCATGAATTTAATCATTTACAATGATTTGTTGCGAAAGGAATAAGACTAATGGTGCAAGATATAATTTCTATACCTTTAGGATTTAAGTAAAATATACTACTATAGTAAATGGATAATCTTGCTCGTAATTTATAATGCTTGATGCAATTCGAAGGAAACTAAGTTCTATACATTATCATTCATTCAAATAAGCTAAACTCCTTCATTACAAATAACTCGGACAAAGAAGCAGCTCAACAACTCCTCCTAGGAATTCCACCGTCGCTTCCTTGCACCGCTCGTCGATAGTAGTTTTTGGAAGGCTCCCTCCTTGGAAGTCAGGGAAATTCGAAAGGGTGTTTCAGAGTCTTCTACGATTAAGACCCATTGAAGCCATGGGGAAGGCTTAATGGTCTTTTAATGACTTGCTCAAACGAGGAACGAAAAGGGATGGAAAAAACACAAGGTGTAGGAGAGAACTTCTAAGGGGATATAATAACCGTAAAGGTTATAAATAAGGTCGAAGGACCCTTAAGTCAAACTTAAAAGGGGGGCTCAATACGCCACAAGGGGAGGGCTAGGGAGGTATAAATATGGAGGAAAGAGGGGTGGTTCCCAAGCCAAGGGTTAGGGGTTTAAGGGTTAATACACAGGGGGGTGTGGTTGAGGATCTATAAAATACGAAAAAAAAAACTTAAGGAAAGGGCTAAGTGGCTTTTTAAAAAACAACATGGGGGGGGGGGGGGGGGTGTAATAGTAGGACCTTTAAGCCACCCTTTATAGGGGGAAAAGGGGCTTATGACCCTTTAAAACACGGGGGGGGGGGGGGGGGGGTAGTAGGGAGAATTTGGTGAGGCACGAGAAGGGGGGGTGAAAGGGGGCTTAAGGGGTTTTAAAACTTGAAGGGTGAAAAGGGGTTTAAAGGCCAAGGGGAATGGGGGCTAAGATGACCCCCCCTTTGGAAGCTTCCAAGCTTCCAGAAAGTCAAAGGGGGGTGATTTTTGACATGACGGCTCACGTGATAGAGGCGGCAGAAACTGGCGTGATGGCGCTTGGCTCCTTCCTCTCGAGGGTAGGATCAATGGCAGCGTCAGAAATCTGACGATCCTCCTAGCGACCGCCTCCTTGGCTTCGACGTCAATCACTCCTTTCCTCCTGGCAGTTAGGCGGCAACATTCGTCTCTGTCCTTTCCTCCTCCTCCGTTCAGTAGAATATGGCAGCCTACCTCGATCGTTCTTCCCTCCCTAATTTTATAGGGGGGGAGAGAATCCCTCCCCCCTTACCTGTCATCATGCATGGCAAGGGAGCCAAGCAAGCTCCAGCGAGGAGCTTGCTGGCTCCTCCATTCCACCTCACAAGCTCCTGCTCGACACGCCGCCGTGAAGGCAATTTTTTTTTTAAAATTTCCCTTTTAATATATTACATGGTAGAGGACAATGAGTAGGGCTCTAGTATGAGTTATAATCTCTCTTCGAATCTTGAGATAGGATTGAAAACCTATACGAGCCTGACGTGGTTTAGTGTTTGAAGGCTTGAGAAGAACAAGGAAAGGATAGAACCCATCTTATGGGTTGATTCAATCTTGGGGCGATTGTATATATGGAAATAAGAAAAATCAAAGAAAAGTTATTTTTCAATGGATTGCTTAGTGTATGTAAACTAAGGATGTGACAAGGAATCAAGTGTGAATATTAAGTCAAAATAATATTTTTATCTATTATAAACAATGTGGTAGCATGCTTTGTTTTTATAACACTAAAGTATGCCTTAGAGGTTTGGACAAAATCACCCTATGGTTGGGTGGACC
Source organism: Lygodium microphyllum (assembly GCF_053477565.2). NCBI lineage: Eukaryota > Viridiplantae > Streptophyta > Polypodiopsida > Schizaeales > Lygodiaceae > Lygodium > Lygodium microphyllum. Next base: position 149,852,611 of record NC_141137.1, read on the forward strand.
CGTTTTGCCAAGTGGCTTTCCCTCAATCTTAGAATAAGGACCGTTAAATTAGGACCTTTCTATGAGTTAGTCCTAGAACCTACAATCACCATTTTAAGGGGTTAGTGTGAGACTATACCTTATGGGTAGAGGGGTTGATACTTAGCTCCCCCTCATTTCTCACTCTTATTGAACCAAGTGCAGTGCTTGTTTACCTCAAACTTAGGCTATTTGTGAAATGCGTTCATCTTAATTCGATATTAGACTATTGATAGCAATCATAGTTGTGTACTAGGAATTTATAGGTCGATTCTCGTGGGATCAAGTCAAACACTTCATATGCAAGGTAGATTTAAGCATTACCTAGTCGTCTAAATACAAATTGTAAAGTTTTTGGTATGGATGGTGATGACTAGGATTGATTTCTAAATGACGATCAAAGACTATCTGTTGTAAACTTGGAATTTAAGTATGGGTATGTATTAGGGGTACTCAACAGTTGGCAAGGGCCCATGTGATGACCCAAGTTACCAAATTAAGCAAACTAGAGTACTTCCTCCTCCTCCTCAGGTATCCCTCCTTCCCACTCTAGAACCAACTCTCATTGAGCAACCCACACCTATGCCCTAATCTTGGTCCCAACCTTCACCCCAACAAGCATAGATATAACAACCATGGCTAGATCCAATCAAACGAGTCTCAAAGAACATAGGCTAAAGAGGAGAAAGAACTATCACTTAGTAGCCTCAGAGAGAGATCCACAAATACCAAAAGAGCACAAACTTGTTGATCAGAAAAGTGCCCCCTTTTTTGTGCTTAGTGAAGGAAATCCTTCACTCTTACACAAATTGATTTCTCATACAAGGGTTTAAAGCCACAAAAGCTTACCTTGTTGCCATTTTTGAGGATGCATATTTATGCATACTCCATGTCGAGCACCATCATGTAGAGAGACATGCAATTAACTAGAAGGATAAGAGGGAAGAAAGATTAGCGTGCCAATAATACACACTACAATGCAATTCACTTTGTAAACCTTGATATGTAATGAAAAGCCTTTGGTTTTTATTCAACCTCGAATGTCTCATATTGTATTTGTGTATGATGGTGTAATTTTTAATATAAAACATCAATTGAAAACTCCACAATTAAGTAGAATGAGAGCTCAGTTTTCAAGGCAATTGATTAGTTAGCATTTCTTCTTTGTCAAATGATAACTTGGCATGTGTCATCCAAGTGATGAAGTATGATAAAAAAGTACTTATATTTGTGTATTAAAAAATATTGTTTTAACAAGCCAAATAGCTTAGTTTTGTCCCAAAATGTGCCCAAAAAAGACCAAAAAAATGATCCAAAAAATGCCGTATTACCTAGGAGGCCCTAGCTACCACAACATGTGAATGGGCTTTATAAACAACACACTATCTAACATATCAAACAATACTTTTTTTCACTACAATTTTTTAATTATATTTTTATCATCTTTCATACTCTAAAAATATTAGCACATGTATATGTGACATCAGTTCATAAAAGACTTCAACATTATAATAGTTGAACACAAAAAACATAAAATATATTCAAAAGATAGATTATAAGAAAAGTATCTTTGTATTATACTAGAGAGTACAAGGGACTTTCTCTTTATAAGTATTTTACTTGGTATTAAGGGCTTAGTACAAGTTTTAGGCCATTTTTTTGCACTTGATTTTCTCATGAGTCTACTTACATATTTGAGAACATGGACAATGGCTATGTCACTAGTATGGATTTGGCCAATCTAGTGCCCTATTGAAAGATTTTCCCAAACACTCCCCAACCTTTCTAGTGACTTGCAAAGTCATCAATGTTGACACAACCTACATTGACAAGAAGTTAGCTCAAAATAGTATGCATAGTAAAACAAAATGCCTAGATGGACTATTGATACACTTACTTCCTACTTGGACTATTGATACACTTACTTTATGCTTGACATTGACAGCAACCTTCAAGGATTTGGTCAAGTTTAGACCTGAATTAGACTTATCAATCGGGGGCTTGTTGCTCTTCTAAGGCCACCTATCTTGTGACTAAGCTAGCTTACACTATTTCAAACCGTTGGATGCCAATTATGGTATGCTCCACCAAGTCAATGGTATCTCCAAGGGCTATAAGTGTAGCCTCTGTGTCTTCAAGCTTTGGGTCGTTATACTCTGCAAGAAGCAGATCATCAAACATGAGGGGAAATTCATTGGCGATTGCCAACATCTACAACCTCATCATCCCTCACTCCAAAAAATGTCTCGATACCATGGATAAGCACAATTTCTTTGCCATAAATGAAGACTTTTAACAAAATTAAGGTTGCCATCTAGGAGATGTAGTTGATACCATGTTCATAAATGCCATATTCATTAGCCTACTAAGAAGTGAGGTGCTTGAAGTAGGTGGGGGTAATATTTGCAAAAAACAACCTAGTTGCTTGCAAAATGCCTCTGTGCCATTGATATACTTCAAGAGATTGTAGGGAACCATTGCTTGATGGAATCCTCAAAGATGATAGTGCACTCTCAAATGTATATATTCATATACTTAATAAGGTACTGTAGGTTTGGACCATGCCACAATACCCTATTATAATATTTGATATTGGGACACATGTCTAGTAGATCTCCCAACAAAATCTATGCCTTGAAGAAATTTCATGAAGCTAGAAAAAGTGTGATCTATCATGGGAGGAGCAGTGTAGAAGGTAAGTGCAAGGTTGGTTGAGAGAGGAGAAGTGGTTGGAGAGTTAGAAAATAAAAGAGGCCAAGTGAATGGTCTTTATAGGCAATAGTCTAAAAATTTTAGTTTTAAAAAATCCATAAAAAATTTTCAATAGATATTTGAAAAGTAAAAATAAAAAATCATAAAACAACCCAAAGTATACAATATTAGTGAATTTAAAGTACGTATAAAGAATCAGAAAATAAAATCCCTCAATCTATTGATTGTGAATTTTCTATACATCATCTATCTCCACACAAATTTTGACTTGTTGCAAAGCACTCAATACCATGTATTTCTTCTTTGCTTTTTTGCCCATCTTTTGATCATGAATTTTTGATACATCATCCACAAATTCTGACTTGTTAAAAAGCACTCAATACCATATAATTCTTATCCATTCTCTTGACATTTTGAAGGGAATTTTTTTAAATTAGTCTTAAAATATAAGTGTCCCAACCAAAATGAAATAATTCCAATATTAGACAAGCTTACCTTTCTACCACCAATATGAAAGTTAAAGCTCTCTATATAAATGATTTCGAATACAAGATGCTCCCATAGATTTAGGAGACTCCTATAATCACTCATTGTGATTGACTCAATTGTTCCATTGGTATACAAATTTGAATATCAAATACTTCTCCTATGTCTTTAGTGGACTCCAAGGGAATCCATTGGCCCGCTTTCTTTATCCAATGTCAATAATAGAAGCACATATACAATGATATGTGCACAATCAAGTAATGGAAGGTAATACTAGGGACCACCACTTTGCAGGAAAAGATGTTATCTTTGTGTACCCCATCCATCTCATTCCATGCTCCTTCAAAATTGAGATTAAGAAAGTCCTCACACTTGTCCTTACAAATGAATATGGAGGGACATTGATGCATATTAGTAGTTTTGAATATATAACCAAGAACATGAATTGGCACAAACCATGAAAGACCCACTAATCTTGAAGCTCTCTTGAACTTCAATGAGCTATGAATGTCATGTATTACAATCTTAAATTCTAATATATAAATCATCCACTCATCTAGAACGGGCCATTCCAAATAATTGAGAGATAGACAAGAAAGTAATTCTAGAGAAGCATATGCATTAACGGCTTATAGAAGAAAATCTTATAGTCTAGAAGATATTGCAATGAATTTTTGATCATCATTATCTCATCCACATCCACATGTAGAGCTTGTATATCCCAAATAAGCTTCTCAAAGGCTAATCCTTAATGAGAGGGAAAATTTTTGATAGGAGAGAAGAAGTAAAAACCTCAATAACATATGAAAAGTAAGGAACATAAAAGTAGTGACTTGCAATTTGAGGGGAAGAATTATTGAGTAGTCCGAAGAGGTAGTTTCAAGTCCTTTACACTATACATATGTTAAACTAATGCAACAAGACTACCATCGCAAGCATCCTGCAAACCAAGCACTCTACATTTTCAATGATTTTGTTGTATACCACAAAGTTAAACTTAATGAGGCCTTATTTTGAAAGATTGCATGTAAACCCACAAATCTTTCTTGAACAATGCTCCTTTCCATTTTCCATGCTCATCTTTTGTATTATGTACATACATAAGAGATATGGAATCATGGGGTCACCTTTCCTGACATGTAGATGCTATTAGAATGGATTTGAGAAGAATACTATTTAGAAGGAGAGGAATGCAAGTAAGAATACATCAAAATGGTGGTAGATATGGACATGGAAAAAAGAGAGAAGCTGGGTATTGTGTGGCTATCACAAGGAGAGGATTGGGGCTATGTGGCTATGTATGTGTGAGCATAGAAAGATTAAAAGATTTGTGGAATGGAGATAAGAGAATGACCATGGAACAAAGAGAGAACCTAGGTGTTGTGTAGTTATGATTGGGAGAATCTAAGGGCTGTGTAGTTATGATTGTGTGAGCATAGAAAATTGAGAAGATTTATGGAATGGAGGTAAGGGAATGACTAAACTAAAAGCATGTCTTGCAAAAAAACACCAACATTTTCTTTTTTTGACTATAGATGACATAAGAAGAGGTTTTGGGAGAAAAAATACCCTTCAACTTTTGGGTCATGTTTTTGAAGCCCAATGGAACTCACTTGACATAGGCTGGTAAAAGTAGGTTTAGGAAGGGGGGAGGGTGGGGGGGATAAAGGGAATATAAGGGGACAAGCTTATAAGTGGTAGGAACAATAAGAAAAAAGGAGTGACTAAAATGTACACACTACTTCCTCTCCCATTAGTCCATCTAAAATCTTTTGCCATTAGGATACTCATTAACTCTTAAGTTAAAGACTCCTTTTCAAGATCATATTTTTCCTAATTGAATGATATTTTTTTAACAATACTTTTTTTCCTACATACTCACTTGTTAAGATAGCAAGCTTAACACATGCGGGCATTGATGAGATGAACTACTTGGTTAGAAGGATATACACATATGCACTTAGCACATCGCATGGTCATTATGGTCCTCACATGGCCACTAACTTATCACTTATTATATTTAGTTTGTTACACCTACCTATAGCTAGCATAGTTACAACACCAGTTGATTAGTATAGTCAATTATCTATTGTTTAACTTAGTAGGCCACTTTCCTTGTATCCTGTCTTACCTATACTTTGTGTATATTGCATTGTGAGATGAAGGAAAAAGAAAAACTAGTAAGAAAATGTTTTGGCCTCCATCTCTCTTCTTTTATTCTTGAGTGAGCTTTCTCTTGTGTGCATGGTGTGTATTTGGTACAAAAGCTCAAGTGAGTCCCCCCACCACATAGATCGTGACATGATATTAGAGTGGCACCACTAAGAGAGGCTGGTCTTGAAGGCTAAAGTGAAGGAGTGGAACTCAAGCAAGCAAGCAATTGATAAGAAACTCTCCCATTCTCTCTCTTTTTCTCTTAGATAATGCCTGTGGAAGCATCAAAAGTAGGATAGAGCAAAAATCTCAAATTGTTGTGGGTTTTTGGCTATCTAAGGTCATCTTGGGTCCAATTTTAGCTCCGTAGGGTTGCAGATAACAATTTCAAGGTATATTGTAATTTCAATTGTTAAGGTTATAGATTTTAAATCTATACATTTTAAGATGTTTGTCAAGGAGTAAACATAAGGTTTATCTAGATATGCAAGCAGATTGTATATTGTATGTATTGTTGAGTAGTCAATGAAAGAGGCTACTCAATTTATTGCCCTATACATCTTGTAAAGATTTGTAGAAGTTTTACTTATTGTTTGGTACTCAGTTATGTTATAATGACTGAGAATATTAGAAATCCAATTGTTGAGAAGCTAGACAAGATCTACTCATCATGGCAGTTTCGTGCAACAAACTTCCTTCTTGAAAAATGTCTCTTCGAGTTTATTTTAGGTAAAGAAAGAAACCAAAGCTAAGTAATCCTGCAACTCCAAAAGAATTAAAGACATGGAAAAAATAGAATACAAAAGAAAAAAAAAAGGTAATACTTTGATTATCTACAATCATTGATAATACTATGTTAGGGCATATAAAAAATGCAGAAACTTCACATGCAACTTGACAATCTTCAAGAATATGTTTTTAATAAATACAAAGGTATGAAATATTCAACTCAAGTAAGAGTTGAATATCTTGAATAAAGGAAATTTATCCTATAAATGAGTATGTTTTAAAGGTGAGAAGCATTGCAAATGTCTTAGTAGCTATTAATGCAATACTTGAAGATGGTCATTTGATCTCATCCACTTTGGGTGGCTTTAATAACGAGGAGGCCTAGAAATTGTTTGTAACTTTTGTGTATGTATGGAAGTCATTTCTAGATTTTGATGAGTTAGTCTCTCTCATGATCATTGAAGAGATTAAGATGCAAGGTGAATCATATGAAAGAATTGGTGAACAAGTCCAAGTATTCTACTCAAGTTCAAAAGGGAGACATGGCAGATTCTCTTCACGATGCTACGGTATGGGACATGTTAGTGGTAAACCAACAAAACAAGTTAAATCAATGGTTTGGTGATATACAAATTTCGAGAGGTTGTGGTAATTTTAGAGATAGAGGGAGCTCTACATGAAGAGATGGATGGTAGAATATAGGTTCTAGCAATTCTGGTATTGCTGCCATTATAGTGGAAGAATAGGTCATATTGTAACACATTCTTTTAATAAGAAGAATGAAATTTGCGGTGTAGAAAGTTACAATAAGAAAATTATGCAACATTTTCAAGATAGAATGACAACAAAAATGAGTGTTTATTTGCCATGCTACATATTATGAATGTTGTTATAGGAAAGGGAACATGTAATGATGTACGCTATGTTGATTTTGGTGCATCTAACCATATGACCTTCCATGCTAAATGGCTTGGAGAGATATAGGATTTAGAAAGTCTAGGTTATGTAGAGGTGATGATTTGTGTCATTTGATTTTACATATTGGAAAAGTTTCATTGTCCTTGTATGATGGTCAAACAAAGTGTTTTGTCAAACGTTTTACATGCACCATTCATCACAAAGAATTTGGTATTTGTTAATCAAATGGTAGAGCAAGGGCTACCAATTAGACTCAATGCAAAGGGTTGCTTTATTGAAGACTTTAGCAATAAGTGCATATTGATTTGTAAAAGGAAACAAAGTTGGTTGCATTTTTATCTTGGATAATAGGATCCTTGCTATAAATACTCCTATATATGTTAAAGGAAAAGTTGTGGTTACAAAAATTGAAAGATGGAACAAACATATTGGACATGCAAATCTACAAATGCTAAAATAAATGTAGTCCAAAGGGTTAGTTTGCCTACCTTCAGAGTTGTAGAATTATACAAACTTTGTGAAGCATGTCAATTTGGGATACAAGCAAGGCAACATTTTCCCATGATAGAGATATAAGTAAGAATAAACTTGATGTGGTGCATACAAATATTTGGAGATCTACCCAAAATATATCTCTTTGTGACAGTAAGTATGTTATTTCATTCATTGATGGTATGTTTCATAAAGGAAAAGAATAAAGTGTTTGACTAATTCAAGAATTTCAATGGCTATTTGTTGAAATATAAATAGGCTTGAAAGTTAAGTGTGTGAGGTCTTATAGAAGGGGAGATTACCTCTCTAATGAGTTAAATGACTTTTTGAAATCTCATGGGATAAAGTGATAGTTTACATGTAGGTATATCCCGCAATAAAATGTGGTTGTAGAAAAGAAAAATAGACATATTACAGAAGTTACATGGGCATTGATGGCTGAAAAAAATATGCCCAAGAATTTTTGGTTTGAGGCTACTCATATTGTTGTCTACATTATGAACATATCTTTTATAGCTACAGTTCATGGTATGACTCTTGAAGAATGTTTTACAGGCAAAAAACCTGATGTATCGCACTTGAAAGTGTTTGATTGTATTGCATATATTCATGTGCTTGATGAGTTAAGGAAGAAATTAGATCCTAAGATTGAAAAATGTATTTTCATTGGATACTTTACTAAGAAAAAAGGGTATCGTTATTATAACCCTATTACTGGTGAGTTTTGAGTAAGCAAGGATGTTATCTTTGATGAGATGAGTAGTTGATATTCATCTATTGGAGATGCTTGGATGATGTTGATGATCATGATAGTCAAGTGTAGATAGAAAATTAGAAATCATGGACTCTTGGCAGACCAAAGACATCATTTGGTTGTAGATCAATAACCAATCCTTGGTCTCCCAACCAAGGAGTAGTGTCACATCTTCAAGTGCATCTCCATTGAGGGATCTAGTGGTACACAGGTCTAGTAGGGTGAAATACCCTATTAGGAGGTTTGGTTTTGAGCGTTATGCATCTCACCATTATGCTTATATGGTGAAGGTAGTTAAGGATGTTGATCACACTTATTTTGAGGAGGCTATTGACCATACTCATTAGGACACAACAATGGATGAGGAGATGATTATGTTAGAGACCAACAAGACTTGGGATCTAGTACCATTTCCCAAAAGAAAGAAAGCTATTGCTCATAAGTGGATCCACAAAATAATATAGATGACTATGACAACTAAACTTGCATCCCTCTTTCTCACATAAAGTGAGCAATTTGCATCTAAAACATGAAAACCAATGTTAACAAGATACTCTTCAATCTTATCAAGCCCATCTCTAGGTGCTTATTTTAGCCCATAAAATACCTTCTTTAACTATGTGGGATGCTCTAAATCCTCATAACCTGCTAGCTACTCCATATACACCTCTTCTTGCAAATCACTATGTAAGAAGGCATTTTTCACATCCATTTACCTGTAAACTCCAACCTTTGGCTATTGCCAAAGAAATGGCACATCTAACTGTTGCCATCCTAGCAATTGGACCGAATGTCTCTTCATAATCTATGCCATACATATGTGCATAGCCTTTTGCAATGAAGCTTGCATTATACTTGTTAATAGATCCATTTGCATCAGTTGATTATTACAGGTGATAGTGATAGTGTGATTGCTAATGTTAAGAACCTTTTGAAGTAAAATTTTGAGTTGAAGGATTTGGAAAAGTTAAGATACTCTCTAGGTATTGAGGGGATCAGATGTACAAATGATATATAGCTCTTCCAAAGGCAATATGGCTTAGATATGTTATCTAAGTATGGTATGATGGCATATAAGCCTCTTATAGTACCATTGGAGAAAAATGTAAAGTTGAGTGCTAACATTGGGGATGAGATAGAAGGCCCTACTATATTCAAGAAGATAGTAGAGAGTTTGATCTATATGACAATCGTAAAGCTAGACTTGAGCTATGCTGTTGGACTTGTGAGTCAATTTATACAGGTTTCCAGAAAGCCTCATTTGGATGTAGTTAGATGCATATTGAAATATGTGAGGTCCACCTTGCATTATGGACTTTTCTATGAAGCAAGGATGTGTAGGTGCTTCGGTTACACAAGTGGAGATTGGGCTAGTAACAAGTTTGATAGAAGAGCTACCAACGGATTCATATTTTCTCTTGGTAGTACAAAAATTACTTGGAGTAGCAAAAAGCAACCAACATTTGCTGTATCAAGTATAGGGGTTGAGTATAGAGGTGCTACTATGAAAATATGTGAGGTGGTATAGTTGCAAAAACTATTGGATGATTTGGATGTATAAGGTGATGATCCATTTGTTATTCATTGTGAGAACATGATTAGTATATAGCTGGATAGGAATCTAGTGTTCCATGCTAGGAGAAAATACATTGAGGTACATTAACATTTTGTGAGAGAGAAGGTACTTGCAAAAGAGATTGACATGGTATATGTCAGCACATAGGATCAAATAACTAAGATTTTCACAAAGACATTGGGTGTGGAGAAGCTTCAAAATTTTCTAGGCTTACTTGGATTTGCAGAGATGCAGTTGAGCATAAGGGGGAGCATTGAGATAGCAACCTCAACATGTACATACATTGATGATGGACATCTTGGTTAGATGGGTCGACACATTTGCACTTAGCATGTCAGTGGTTATTATGATCCTCACATGGCTGTTGACTTATCACTTATTGTATTTAGTTTGTTACACCTACTTAATATTTATCATAGTTATGGCGCCAGTCAATTAGTGTATTAGTTATGTGCCATGACTTAGTTGACACTTTCATTATATTGTATCTTATCTATACTTTGTGTACATTGCATTATGAGAGGAAGAAATAAGAAAAACTAGTAAGAAAATATTTTGTCCTCCATGTCTCTTCTTGTGTACTTAAGAGAGCTTCCTCTTGTGTGCATGGTGTGTGTTCGAAAGTAGTAGCTCAAGTGAGTCTCCCCACACACAAATCATGGCATTGCTACCTTATTGCTTTTACTAGGTGTTTGATGCATGAACTCCCTTTCAATATACAACAAAAAATTAAGATTCTCAGTCCTTCAGTCTCCCACATGAGGTTGTGAGCTTGATATAAAAGGATTTGACCATTGGCTCAATAGAATTGATTTTAATACTTTAGAGCTTATTTTGATTCCATACCACAAAAAATTAGTTTGATATTTATCTAATTTCAAGAGAGTTTATTATATTAAATTATTTACTTATAATTATTTCCAAATCTCATTGAAGCATATGTGCCATAGACTATATAGATAAGTAGTGTTTTTTAATCAATTCTTTTAAACAAATCCATGCAAATGCTAAAATCTAAGTCACATAATCTAAGTATCCTTGATAATTGGAACTTTTATTTGTTGCAAGTGCTCTAAATTTATTATTTTTTGATATAGATATGTAAAAAGATTGATTGAAGTGTTACATAAAAAGCCTCATATACCTTCTAATATACTTGCACAAATGAAGTATAGACAAGTTGTGGTAAGTTTTTCGTCAAATTATATCAAAATAATTGATTCCATAAACTACCATAAATTAGTTATATAATTTTACTTTATTTTGTTAGTTGTAAGGCCCACATCAAGATGATAGCCATTCTTGTGGTTGGAGGATAGTTGCAAATGCTAAAAGATTGCTTATGTTTATTTATCTTAATGATGACCAACTTATAAAGATAATATGGAAGATGTTTAACTTTAATATAGAGTTTCACTCAAAAGATAGTCCATTGTAAAATAACATTGAACTAACACTCTTTTTTTTCAAATGTATGATAGTTCTAAGTATTATTACAATAGTGACCATGTTTGGTATGCTCGAGTAAAGCTTTTCAAGTACATAATTTTCAATTACATACAAGATAAACAACGATACAAGGAGGGCATAGAGAGTGTGGAAACAAAGAAGGAAGGAGAGATGCACACGACTACAACCATGCTCTTAACACCTAAGGTAACCAAAGCATAAATAAAGGGTAAAAGAACTCCTAAAAAGGATGTTCCTCAAGAAAAGAAATAGCTTGTATATATTGTCTTATAAGACCTCATGCATGTAAATCATGAAAAAGTAAATACAAATTTACCGCAATATGTGAGCTTGTATTTATATTGAAAGCAAATATATTTTTTCTTCAATATTCTTACATTGTACATTTTTCTCTCTCCTCTTTGATATCTACAAAAAAATAGCATACATGTTTAACATTAGATAGCTAGAATCAAATATACATCTATTATATATAACTGGATGTAGAAACTTACCCATTTGTCGTTACATTGAAATACAAATGAACATGGTAATTCAATATCTTCATTTTGTAAGTCCATCATCTTGATGCAATGTAAATGATGATGATACCTTTAGGATCATAATAATTTCCTCATTGAGTCAAGCATCAAGATATATTATATGATATTTGTTAAAATCCTCAAGATTCTAATCCAAAAAGCAACTAGACATCCACCAACATAATGACATCTATTGTAATAAAAGCTAAGGATAAAATTTTGAGTAATAAGCATTTGTTTGCAAGCACTAGAGTCTTCATCTATCTTACAAATTATCTTACCTTCCATCCTCATATCCCACCCCTCATCGACAAACTGTAAGATATGATAATATGGTCTTTGATATTCTTATCTCAATATTAAAAAAGAAAGCAATAGATATATTAATAGATATTTAAAAAGTAATCTTTCTTAGCTTACTTGAGATATTAGGTTCTAATACTCTCTATATCTTAGAATTTTTTTTACATGTGTAGCTCTCAAGGCTTGTAAAATTAGCCAATGAAAGAATGGATATTGCTCCCCATTGGCCATGTTGCATAGGGATAACATAAGAATGGTCATTAAAAATATTCATTTCTCTAAGATCTATGTTTTTTTCCTACCTTTGTACATTTCTTCTCCAATCAAACCATGCATAACGTCAATAATATACATGATTTGCTACCATTACTCAAGATTTAAAAGATAGACATCTACAAATAAAAAGTAAAAATTTTCATAAAAATACAATACCAAATTTAATTAAAGAAAAACATTGAGAATTAAATACTTATAATTCAATCTATACAATGGAAGACTGCCGTGGTCCCAATGTCTCTAGTGTTGGAAGATCCTATTCTAAATAAAGGATGGAAATTATGGTGCCAAATTTTGTGTCACACATTGAAACACGATTTCAACAGATTGTGTAAAACTTCCTTTTACATGTCCATTGCAACACCTGGAGTTTGATCTCTGTAGCAGTAATGTTAGAGCTTCCTTAGTGAGACTTGAAGTTGTAGTAACTATGGCAAACACTTTTATGATCCCAGCACCAACATAGGAAGGATTCTTTGATCTGAATACTAATCATTGGCTTAACTAAGTTACTTCAGTATGCTTTATCCAAGCCAGGAAGGAATTGAAAGTACAAATTTAGCTTATACACCACCAAAGTGTCAAAGGATTGGTAGGGTGACTTTAGAGAGTGTCATCTCTCAACACACAACATTTTAACATCAATCAACAACAAATGGCACTGCCTTAACTTTGTAGATTTTAGCTACTACTATATTAAATTGGACTTATAGTCTGAGGGTAAAATCTACACAAAATATCATTGTAAGTTGGGTCCTTCAAGAACTTCTTAGTCTTGTCCGCATGTGGAAATAAATATTCTCAAATATTGCTTATCAGTCTCTGCATAGTGACACATATTAGTGCCTAATTTGAGATGAAGATGGTACCAAAATTAGAGTCACTATGGTCAAAGAGGTATTGAATAGACTCAAAGGTAATCTAGAAATTACAATAGGCTATTTATCCTATATGCCCACAGCATTATGCCATAGCCGCCCATGCTTAGCTTGAATCATTCATTGTAGATCCTTAAGCTATTTATATGCTCATACACCCATTCTAGCTCATTCCAAGGTCACTTTTTTTGAGTAGGTGCTTTGGGGAGTTCTTGATTTTGATTCAGATCCTAGATCACCCTCTTGACCCTGCTATACTATCATGAATGATGTAGTTCATTATTATGAATAAGATAAAGAAGATATCATAGTGAGTCATTGTAGAGACTTTATCGATAGAAAAGATTGCTAGAATCTGAAAGGTTTGAGAATGGTGGCCCAACTTTCTTTAGAAGTACATGCCCTTTGAGCTTCTACAGAATTCCTTTGGTCCATAGAGATTCCAAGTAGTTCAATTCCAAGCAATGAATGCTACTTTTATGGAAGTTCAAAAGTTAAGTGATGGCTCATTTTCTTGCACAACAACAATGGAGAAGTCTCGTACTACAAACTCATTCATGATAAGTCCTATCAGTAGCTTGGATGGTGCTACTTCAGACTAGCTATCTTCTTGGGTGGATTCCATTGTTCTATTTTCTTTGAATGCAGTACAAGTTGCAAGGCTCTAGTATCTAATGCAGTCCCACTGTGGTGTTCTTGCAGTCAAACAAGCCAGCTTGGAAGACATGCTTTTTCTCAACTTATCCTATAGTATTGACACACTTTATGACACATATTGTACTCAAAGGATCCAAGGAGAATGTACTCAAAGGCCTATAGACCCTTGTGCATTTGAAAGTCGATTCCCAAGCTTGTAGACCCATGTACATTTGAAAGATGGTGACTTCTACAAACCATTCAGACATGAATGGATCTCAATGGTCTAAGTGCTCCTATGAATGACGATGATTCATAAGAAAGTGATAAAGCAATCTATTAAAAGAATTGCCATATTTTCTACTACTCTAGCACATCTAATTTTATAGGAACGGCATATTGTGTTTCTCTAGAAATTCTTCACCAAAGTCACTTTAATTATTCCAGGGCCATATATTCACCACATGAGTCAGTGTTCCATATAAAATCACTTATACTTACTGTCCCACTCAAACATTAGAGTTGTACCAACAACCTCTTATTTCATGCCCATTTCTTTGAAATATTTCACAATATTTTTCCTTCCTTTGTGTTTGAGGTAAAAATAATTCCTTTAGTTTCTACTTGATTTTCTTCTCAAGCTTGTTGTCCTCAAACTTATTCGTACCCTTATCCTTCCCTTTCTTGTTCTTGCTTTTGCTTGACCTTGCTTTCTTCTTCTTCTTCTTCTTATGTATTTTCAATCTGGCTTCCTCCAAATTGGAGTCAGTGGACTCATCCTTTGAATCTAATATTGAATCCTTGTTATCTTCATCACTATCACTATTCAATTCTAACTCTTCCTCTAGGTCTAAATAGTCCTCATCTTTATGGTTTCTTGACCTACTATAAGCCTTCTTTCCACTCTCATAATGCTCTCACCAAGGTATCCAATGTATCATTGGGTACCCATTCCACATTTGCTATAAGATCCCTAATCCTAGTCTTCAAGTCCTTAATAAAAAAAGAGATCTACATCTCTTGGGATGATCTATTTGCAATAGCAAGTTAGTTCACCAAGTGCCTAAAGTTTTGAGCATAGTCATCAATCAACATATCTTTTTAATCCATATATTTGATGTTCCTCAAAATATCTCCAAGGGTTTTTTCTTTCCTAAATCATTGTAAATATAGATTTCAATGCATCATATGTATTAAAAGCACCCATACCATAGCTGTTGAACCAATCCATAGCGTTCTCCTAAAAAGTGGCTACAAATAACTACTTTTTAACTTGATCTCCATACAATTGATTAAATCCACTTGCTGTCCACCTTGTTTTGAAATTAGTAATATGACAGTTAGGATCTCCTTTCTTTCCACCTAAAAATGTTGTTGCTCGAGAATCTTAGGGTTTTGAGGTGGTGCTGCCTGAGACGACATCCTTTTTCTCCTAATACCAAGGCCTAATGGATCAAATATTAATTGTCATCGAGAAAATGGGGCAAAGAGAGTAGTTTCTACCAACAAAATATCATGTACAAAGAGAAGGTATACATCCATCTTGTTAAGTTTTCATTATCATTGACATTAAGCATTGTTTTAATATCCAATGGTTGAAGGCTTTGTACATAGGATTCTAGTTTGAATGGGTCTCCTTCAACATTAATTGATTCTCCTCTTCAACTATTGGGTGAAAAGCACACTTATAAAGTCTCCTTTTGTTTCTTGTTTTAGCAAGAAACCACTTAATGGTTTTGGAGAGCAAGAGTGGTTTTGCTCTAGAGGACACGAGGAATTAATTTGATTGCATAGAACAAATCAAGCCCCCAATGCATTTTTTAGAACCATTGCCATCTTGACCACACCCACTCAGGATCAATTTGTGTGGTTTCAATCGATGCCATGCCCTAGATGATGATGCAACATTTTTTCCCCCAATCAACTAAGCTTTAGATTCTATAAGTTTTACAGAGATTTACTTATTCTAAATGGTGGATTTTAAAAAATTTTCATCAGAGGGGGGTATTGTAAAGCCTCATTACAGAAGCTTTTCAAAAAAAGATATCATATCCCCCTACTTCTTTACATGTATTATAAAGCTCTAAATATACATAATGATTTCTAGCAAGATCTTATTTGTATAAACTAATACCTTAAAGTTTGTTTCTACAAAGGGAGTTCCCACTTATGATTGAATATTTCAAAACCATGTTTACACACAACAAGTTCCACCATGTAGGATATTCTGAAGGGTTGTGCCTGTGCGCTGATTATCATCTACCATGTTGGGTCCTTCAAACATGAATAGGGTAACTATGCATTCACCTCTTCCAAAAATGACTTTGCAACCACAAAGTAATGTTATTTAGCACAATTTGAACAAAGTTATGAAGCTGCTTCAAAATGTGCAAGACAACAAAATTCAAATGCTTAAGATGAAGATAATTCACTCACTCGAATTATAAAACATATTTCAACAAAGAATAAAATTAAGAAAGACTAAAATATAAGCCCTAAGTCTTTTCAATTTTCTAAATTTAATGAGAAAATGGATGAAAAAACTATTTTGTCTTGGTTGAGCCTATTCAATGATTATTTTGACAATGAAGTTTTTCCAAAGAAGAATAAAATAAAGTACATAACCAATTATTTGATGGATAAAGCATGGCTTTGTGGAACATTCTTTGTGATAACACAAAAAATTGGTCAAAGACATGGAATAATTTAAAAAACTAAAAAAAGGTTTCTTAGTAACTCAGTTTTATCTTTAAAGAAGGCAAAATCAGTCTGGCAAGAAGGTGCTACTATACTCACCTACACAAAAAGAATTTGGCAAAGACTTTTATTATTGCACATGCTTGAGGGAGTTTTCAAGAGCATGTTGTAATGCAAACATGAAAATATCTTTAATATGGTATCCAAGCTAAATAGAATTCTCTTATACCTACTTTACTTCACATTGCTATTTCTTATACCCATGATGAAGAAAAAGAATTCCAGTCAATTACTCAGATTCTTCATAGTAAAAACTCTCATGCATCTTGACCTTTCACCAATAACTGCACTTAGAGAAAACCTTTCGTGCCTTATCATCCTAATTTTTTTCCACCTACTAGGCCCTCCAATCTCTAACCAAAAAGTAGCAATGCACAAATATAGGCAAAAAATAAGGTAAAATCCCAAATTGCAAATCTTAATGTCCAAAATAAAATACCCTAGTTTACTTGTCATTGTTCTTGAAATCCCAAAGATTGTCAATTCCATTATTGAGTTTGAATTTCACTGACCAACAACTATTGGAACACATCCCAATTGCACAACATCAAGGAGGTACTTGACTACACTCTTGATTGGACTAGGAATACATTACATAGAGAGGTATTGATTGAAGAAAAACCAAGTATGTTATTTCTTACATGCTTTACTTAAAATGAAAGGTTTAGTGATGAAGGATTTTGATGCTACTATCTTGCATGATGATAGTAGTTCTCACAATAATATTTCAAAAAAATCGGTTGGGAGGTTGCCAACTAGAGACTAGTTCTTCATTATACAATGTTAAATCTACATTTCAAGGGAGTAGATTGAGACTAGTTCTTCATTATACAATGTTAAATCTACATTTCAAGGGAGTAGATATAATGGAATATGGAAAATCAAAGGGCTAGAAATTTCTATGGGTGCATATAAAGAGAAATATGATTTCCTACCTCTTAAATCATTAGATTTCATCCTTGCTATGCCATTTAGACATGGAGTTAATTCTATCATTGATTATCATACTCACACTGTCACTTTTGAATTCCAAGGATAAACTATTTTTTTGACTAGTGACCCTAAAATGAACAGTCTCCATTGATTAATCACACACAAGAAAAAATAGCACCTAGAAAGCAACAAAAGGCATGCTTGATTTTTGTGACTAAAGTAAAGAACCCTCATATTCTGCATTGGTACACCAAAAAAGTTCTTAGATACATATAAGAATTGCTTTGTGGATGATTGTCTACTTGAATTACCATCATCTCAAGGAGACTTAAATCACAAAAATTTGAGCTTTTCCTTGGGGTTTCTTCATCGCAAAAAGCTCCATATAGGCATAGTCCTTTACATCCAAGAAATCCAAAGATAAGTAACTAAATTGTTAAATAAGGATTTGATTTGGGTCCTGCCTTTTTGGTACACCTTTTTTTTTGGTTGAAAGGAAAAATAAAACGTATAGGATGTGCATTGATTATAGAGCTTTAAATAAGGTGACTATTAAAAATCAGTACTCGATACCAAGAGTTGATGATTTTCTTGATAAACTTAGAGGGGCCAACATTTTTAGCATGATAGATCTCAAATCAGGATATCATCAAATTCATATAGATTCAACTTATGTATAAGACAATCTTTAGGACACAATTTATACATTATGAATTTATTGCTATGCCCTGTGGTGGTTCAACTAATACACCAAGCACTTTTGCATGAATGATGAATACGATTTTTTTGGATTATCAAGTTTTTTAATTGTTTTCTTTGATGATATACTTATTTTCAATAAATAAGAAGAGGAGCATAAGAAACATCATAGTATTGTGTTTGATTGACTACATAAAAATCACTTTTAAAATCAAAGTGAATATTTGGTATATATGGTTTTTGCTAAAGGTATCACTATAGATTCCAAGAAAATTCAAACTATAAAAGAATGGCATAATCCTAAGATGTACATTAAGTTTGATCTTTCCTTAAACTAGCGAACTTTTATAAAAAGGTTGTAAGAATTTTTTGGCCGATTGCTTTGTCTTTAACTATGTTGTTGCATAAAAACATTGTTTTTCGTTGGGGTCCTAGTTAACAAAAACTATTTTTGACTTTGATTCTTTTTATCCATGTACCTATTCTTCAATTGCCATATTTTTTCCAATCTTTCTTTCTTGTAGTCATTCATGCTAGTGGTTCAAGTATAGGTGCAATTCTAATACAGAGTTATCATCCTATTGCCTATGAGAGTTGTAAACTAAAGCCTTTTGAACAAAATTATACTATGTATGATAAATAATTATTGGTTATAGTTCATGCTTTAGATATTTGGAAACATTACCTTATGGGGTTCGATGTTCTTATCAAAAGAGATCAATAGGCCATAAAACATTTATTGAACCACTCTATAATTTTTGACCGACACATTAAATGTGCTTCTTTTATTCAAAATGTTTACCCAATGATTAAATATGAGCTAGGTCATGTTAATGGGATTGTAGATACATTGATTTGTAGGCTAATAGAAGATATTCCATCTTATCATTTTCTTGGTTTTGATAAAATTAAAAGCGTGTATTTGAATCATGTTTCTACCATTGAAGTTCAAACTTTTGATGCAATCATTCCTAATTTTGCTTCAATTTTTGATGTTGATTTTATTTGGCAAAGATTTTAGAATACTAATATCACTATTTTTTATAATTACACTTATGTGAATAGATTTATTTATTATTAAAGAAAGTTGTGTATTACTGCACATTTAGGAATATTGCCATGACTGGAATGCATGCACCTACTTACATGGGACATAAAGGAATTCAATCTACTATAGTTGCAAGTAACCAATATCTTTATTGTCCTGCAATGAAGCGTGATGTTATAATTTTGTGTCTAAATACATTGTATATCAACACAATAAACATCAACATAATAAATTGTATGGATTGCTTATGCCTCTATCTTTACCTAATGAACTAAGGAAAGAAATTTCTATGGATTTGATTCCCGGTCTTTCCACAATGTCTATACACCATGACATGATTTGAACAATAGTGGATAGATTCAGTAAAATGTGCTTGTTTTCTTCCTTGTAAAAATACATTATCTACTCCACGAGCTCATTAACAGAATCTTTCCTCATCACAGGTTTCGTAAGGCTATACTTTTTGATCATGATGTTTGATTTTAAAATCATTTTTGGGTAACATGATTTAAAAACATAGATTCTAAGATGGACTTTACTTTAGTTTTTCACATTGAAAGCAATGGGTAGTCAAAAGCAACTAACAACTAACTAATAGTAATATCCTTTGACATTCTTAGATTCTATACTATTTCTAGACCAAATAATTGGGATCATCCTCCAGTTTGCCTAGAATAACACCCCACATTCTGCTATAGCTAGAGCACCATTTGAAGTTGTTTATGGAAATAAATTACCTAATCCCATGACCACAATTGCTATTAATTTTCTAATTGTTAGCACATTAGCTAGTAACCATGGAAATTTTTTAAAAGAAGTGATTAAAAAGATTAAGCGATCTCAATTGATTAAAAATAATTTAGTTTGGCTATGAACTAAAAAGAGGAGGTTAAAATCCATTCAAAGACATCCAAAAATTAAGTTATCTCTAAGATATTATGATCCGTTCCATATTATTCATAAGATTAATAAGAATATATTTAGATTGGACGTTCCTCCTCATTAGCATATTCATATTTCTTTTCACATTAGTTTGTTGAAATCTTTTAAGGGAACTCCTCCAATTACACTTGTTGTAGATGACCCTCCTTTGTTAGAGGAAGATATATAAATTTGAATTCTTGAAGTAATTCTTGACTATGACTAGACCACAACTAGAATTGAAAATTAGTATCATAGGTATTTAGTGAAATATAAAATCATTGTGTGGAAGAATCTTAATGAATTCAAAAATCAATAGTAACTTTCACATATGATGATCTAATAAATGCCTACCACTCAAAGTCACATTAATTATTCTAGGGTCATATATTCAGTGCATGAGATAGTGTTTCATATAAAATCCATGGAACCTTATGTATATACGAAGGTGGAGGCTTATTGCGTGAGATAACACTAGCATGTAGTTGGCCACCCTTGAGGTTCTATTTGTTTTATCTATTGGAAGAGAGGGAGAGAGACAGAGTGGAGCGGAAGAAGAGCATCATCTCATTATTGTTCTTCTTCCATTATTCTTCCATCATACTAACTGAAAGAGACTTACACACATAGGTATGACTAACCAAGGCTAACTGTGGTTAAGTAACTGATTACACCGACTTATTGAATGTCACACACGTGTACAACTGTATCCAGCGAATGTCGATCACACACATAAAGATAGACTGACTAAAGAGTAACGAGAGCTTGATATTCTAACACTCCCCCTCAAGCTCAAACCATATGATAAACTCCAAGTAGCTGTTTGAAATATATGAACTTTTCTTTACCAAGAGACTTGGTAAATATATATGCTACCTGGTCTTCATTCTTCACATGAATCAAGTCAATTTGTCTTGTAAGCACCATTTCTCTGATGAAATGGTAGTGAACCTCAATATGTTTGGACCTAGCATGGTAGATAGGATTTCTAGCCAACATAACACTGCTGAGGTTATCACAATGCAATCTCACTCTGCTTTCTAGCTGTATTCCCAAGTCTTTTAGCAGTTTCATCAACCAAACTGCTTCACAAGCCGCTAAGACAGCTCCTCTGTACTCAGTTTCTGTACTAGACAATGTAACAATAGGCTGTTTCTTACTCTGCCAACTGATCATTTTGCTGCCCAATCCAAATGCATAACCACTGGTTAACCTCCTGTCATAGGCACAACGAGCCCAATCAGCATCAGTAAACCGTGTCAAGTTAAGATATTTTCCATATGCATAAAACAACCCATAATCTGTAGTACCCTTTACATATCTCCTTTACATATCTCATGATCCTCATGACTGCATCTAAATGTGGTTTGCGAGGCTTCTGCATGAAATGACTAATCAGCCCCACTACATAACATAAGTCAGGACAGCAAGTATATCAAGCTGCCCACCATTTGTCGATACATGGTCACATTCTCTATGTCATTCCCAACATCAATCTGCAGCTTGACATTCTGATCAAGAGGTGTCTCCATAGGCTTGCATTCAGCCATACCATACTTATGTAACATGTCATGAGCATACTGCTTTTGTAGCAGCCATATACATTGAGGCGTAGAGACTACCTCAATCCCAAGAAAATACTTTAGTTCACCAAGGTCTTTGACTCTGAATTTAGCTTGTAAACACGATTTAATTTTAGCAATGTCCTCTTCATCATCTCCAGTGATGATAAGATTATCTACATAAACCACTAGAAACACATATCCATGATCTGTCTTCGTAAACAGATTGTGATCTGCATCACCCCATCTAAATCCATGTTGCTGTAAATAAGTGCTGATTCGAGCATTCCATGCTTTAGGTTCTTGTTTCAGTCCATATAAATCCTTTTTCAGCTTATATACACGTGTAGGAAAGTCCGGGTGAACATAGCCTTATATACTTTCTCAACCAAATCACCGTTCAAGAAAGCATTCTTGACATCGATTTGCCATAATTTCCAGCCTTTGCATGCTACCAAAGCAATGACAGTTCTGACTGTTTCCATTTTAGCCACTGGACTAAAAGTCTCCTCATAGTCAAGGCCATATTGATGTGCATACCCTTTTGCAACCAACCTGGCCTTATAGCATTCTAACAACCCATATGAATTGCACTTAACCTTGTACACCCATTTGCAGCCAATGGGAACTTTGCCTTCAGGAAACTCAACCAATTCCCATGTCTCATTTTCAGCCAGGACTGCATACTCCTCATCCATGATAGCACACTAGTTATCTTCTGTAACTGCATCATCAAACTTTCTAGGTTATTTGTAACCTGTCACACTAGCCATATATGCATAATGGCGGGCTAAATAACTAGTGTATGTAAACCTGACTCTCTCAGATCTCCGTAACTGTGGCTCACTGTGAGCTTGCCTCTCATGAGGCAGTACATATAACGACTCTGCCTTGCTCCTAGGCATTATAATAGACAGAATGCCCAACTCATTATCCAAGCTATCACTACTGGATGACTCATAACATGCTGTAAGTGGACATGCCACAACCTCAAGCATCTTTTCTTTTCCCTTATCAAATCTCCCCCTCACTGACATATCCGTGTCAATGGACGTAGGAGTACGACTCCGCAAGCGTCCTGACCAAGGACTTACTATAGGTGACCCATCACCTGTAGGACCACTCATAGATGTACTTATTGTAGGTGTATTTTCAACATTACTAGTGTTGGCTGATCCATTAGTAGCCATTGCAATAGGATTACCATACCATGATGCCAGCTCATCAAAAACAACATCTCTGCTAATCAATGTCTCATGTGTAGACGATACATAATACTTGTAAGCTTTTCGATCTTGTGCATAACCAAGGAACACACTCTTGACAGCTTTAGGATCCAATTTCTTCCTCTTTTCATCAGGAATATACACATATGCAATACTGCCAAATACCTTCAAGTGTGAAATGTCAGGTTTATGACCATACAACCTCTCATATGGAGTTACATCATGAATCCCTGCTATAGGAGTTCTATTCAGCACATAGACAACAATCACTACTGCTTCAGCCCAATAATCATTTGGCAAAATCTTCTCATTCAGCATAGCTCTTGCCGATTCCATCAGCACCCTATTTTTTCTTTCTGCTATACCATTTTGCTACAGTATATAGCTGCAAGTTAATTGTCTTCTGATCCCATGTTTAGCAAGGTACCTGTCAAAGTAATTAGAGACATATTCTCCACCTCCATCTGATCTAAGACATGAAATTTTACAGCTCAACTCATTTTCAACATGCTTCTTGAAGTCCTTGAATGCATCAAACACATCATCCTTATGTTTCAGTATGTAAAGCCAAGTATACCTCTGCTGAAATCATCAACGAAGGATACATAGTAACAAGCATCACCAAACGAAGCATTATGAGACGGACCCCGTACATCTAAATGTACCAATTGCAAGGGTTGTGAGCAATTCCATACATGTCTCATAAATGGAAACCGTGCTTGCTTTCCAAACTGACATGTATCACATACATGTCCAAAGTCTTGATACTTGAACTTAGGCAGTCCAAGCACAATCTTCTTCTGCTGCATAGATTTCAGCTTTTGTACATTCACATAGCCAATCCGCTTATGCCATATCTCAACATCCCGTATAGCACCATCATCATGTGCAAACATGAATGCTTTCAATTCTGGAATTGACGCATCAAGAGTAAACATTCTGCCATCTCTTCGGCCTCTAGCAATCAATTTGTAGCCATTACCATATTCTTCAACAAAGCATCCATCTCTATTAAATCTCACTTTTGCAGATTCTATTCTGCCATCTGTCCAACTGACAAAAGATTGTTGGTTATTGTAGGTACATGTAGTACATCATGCAGGCTCTTTTTCTTGTTATCAGGCATTAACAACGAAACAATCTCTATGTGCTAAATGTCATGCTGGGTGCCATCTCTAGTACACACATAACCATGTGAACCTACAACCATCTCATCAAACCATTCTCCATGGGGTGTCATATGATTTGAAACCCTTGAATCAATGTACCATCTCTCATCTCTGTTCTGCCTAGATGCATTCTTAGACGCATACTGCATGGTAAACAATTTGTCAACCAGCTCATCATGAGCACTGCTAGAAGAAGCATAGTGCCCATGCTGTTTGCCCTTTGCCTTCATATCTCCCTGCTTCTTGTAACAATCCTTTGCAATGTGTCCATATCTGCCGTAGTAATGACAGTTCTTATCTCTATTTGACTGATCATTTGACTACCATGAACCAGATCCATCACTTCTACCATGGGGTGATCTCCCCCTGCCCCTAAAGCCGCCAAATCCACACTGGCCCTGTGTATTTGTGCCATTGCTAGGCATTTTGCTAATGCTATCCATAAGTGTTTCGAGTGTCTCCTTGACCTCAAAAAGAGCAACGACCTCTGCTGCCTCTACCACACTGGATAGAGTAAAGAACAATGTCTCTGCTTTGAGACGTACTAGAACCTGTATTCAGCCCAAGCTTAACTTCCTCATGTAGCAGCAAAGCAATCAGCTCATCCCAATCAGGGGATTCAGCTCTCACAGAAATAGACATATCAAATGCTTTATACTCTTTGCCAAGTCCATTCAATGTCACTGCAATTATATCATCCTCAAACACTGAAGATCCAATGGTGGCAAGCTGATCTGCTATGTTCTTGACCTCTGTAGTGTAGGCCTGAATGCTTCTGCCATTCCTAGACATGTTATTGAATTGTTGCTTTAGCTGAATCTTTCTTGCATGTGTTATATTTCCATAATTCTTCATGAGTATGTCCCATACATCCTTTGGGGAACTGCATCCAGTAATCTGTATAACCATAGCATCTGATATACATAAGAAAAACCAATGTAACATCTTTCATGCTCTCTTAGTCCATAGCTTATTAGCCCTTTTCTGATCATTTGTTGGATTCCTTTCATGCATTTCAAGTTCACCCTCATCACCTGTACATAAGTCCCAATAACCTCTGCCAACCAAAAGCAAAATTTTTATTGTCCAGCTTTCCTCCCACAATTTGAGTGATATTGTCAGTGCCTTGAGCATTTACCATAGTTGCAGCTTAGGTATTCAGTGATGTATACAACTTGTAAGTATATGAATCCTTTTCCTATAGTTCAGGATCAATTCTTGCTATTCAAGATAGTTTCCTGCAATTCAGGACAGTTTTCCTGACAACCTGCTTGCTGTAAACTATATTCCAACAATGAGAAAACACAGTCAACTGAGCATAAACCAAGCTCAAATCAGTTCAAAACATTCTATGGTAGTGGCAAAACATCCCAGCAACAAACTATGTCCATACAAGTATCAATGTTTGTAATGTATGCAAGAAGCAGTACCAAATATAGCCAACCCACTACTGTAACCAGTTGTATTTCCTCTGTTAAAACAAGAGTATTCAGACCTCAAAATAGTCCCAAAACATCTCATTCAGTTGCCACTCTATGCAGGAGTTGATACATGTCCAATCGGTCAGAATATATTGCATGTATGTCAAGTGAAGATGATAGATATCCTTCCTGCAGACAATAACTAGTCAATACCCTGGTATAACCAACAACAAATCAGTCCAAAATTTGGAATTTTAGCAGTCACAATATCCCAAAAAGAATCTACCACTCAAGTGGTATGATCCAAGCATTTGTCAGTAGCAAATAAGCATCACAGATACTTCAACCCTGTAGGTATATTGTTTTCAAATTCAAGACATCAACCAGTTCACTATTTCCAGCTTGCAAATAAGCTCCAAAATTGAGCATTTAACACTCCAATATCATGCTCAAATGCATGATAATAAGGGCATGTACATTGTTAGGATGAAAGCCACCAGTGCCCTAGAATCACATGCTGTTTATTGTAGTAAACAACCAATCTGCACAGTTCTGTGTTGAATATCTCAAAATCTGTGAGGAATTCGAAAAAAATTTCTTCTGCAAAGTTGTAGACATGTCGAAACGGTCAAGTATCGTGGGACATTTCTCCAAAAACCATTTTTGTAGCAAGATATAGCTTCTTCAAAAAAACGGGCTGCAAGCATAGTCTCCTTTGATGACGTTTTCTTTAGATCTGATGTCTTGATGTCAAATGGCCACTGCCAAGCCTTCAGGCTTCAAGCATTCAAGCTCTGATACCATGTATGAAGAGAGGGATAGAGATAGAGTGGAGCGGAAGATGAGCCTCAGCTCATTGTTGTTCTTCTTCCATTATTCTTCCATCATACTAACTGAAAGAGACTTACACACATACGTATGACTAACTAAGGCTAACTCACTGACTACACCAACTTATTGAATGTCACACACGTGTACAGCTGTATCCAGCTAATGTCGGTCATACACATAAAGATAGATTGACTGAAGAGTAACATGAGCTTGATATTCTAACATTATCATCTAGCTATATTTTTTAAAAAGTCCCTAAAAGGTTATGAAGCTATTATATTTATGATATTTTATTAAAATACAATATAAAAATAATAGGTTTTTTATTTTATTTATTATGGGATTTTTCTATTTGTCACATGATCCATGACTTGTTGTATGAGTGCACACATGTGATATTGGTCACATATTGTTTCGTAGATAGATAAAAGGATACTAATGTGTGTTACTTTGTGGTGAGCAGGTTCTTAGATGGAGTTATGAGAGATAAATATTTTTTGGTAATAGATTTTAATCTATAAAAATTGTACACTTTATAGTGGAGAAACACTATTGAAACTTGTACATTTCATAGCATATAATTATTATATTTTTGTAGGTGCTCATAAGACACTTATTATTAGAAATTGTACATTTCATAGAGTGGAAACATTATAATTTTGTAGGTTCTCACAAGACAAGAACTTTGCATTTGCACATGCATAATCAATTTATTTTAGATATACTTATTATAAAATCTTAGAAAGGTTAAAGTATTCATTTTGGATGTAAAACTACTAGAATATATCAAATTTATTTTGCCAAATTCAAGTCGTGTAAGAAAAGAAAAAGCAAGAAACTACAAAGATGCTTTCAATATATTTTGAGCACAAAATCCTAATGTAATTTATAAATACATATATGGGGGAGATGCTCACCCATACATGGGGGGAGATTGTACATAATCTTGTGTTGTGCAAGCTTTGTGGATTTCTCTTCTCTCTTGCAATATGTTCTTCTCATTCCTTTTCTTTTTTTTTTCCCTCTATTGTATGATGAAGGCTAGCAACAATGATATTCTCATGGATCATAAAGCTAAATTCTTGTTGCCTACACAAGCTTGCAAACCAATCCAATTACCACCTCCATGATCATTATCGGAGCTCGTAGGGTTGAAGTCTACCACAAGGGTAAGAGATAGAAGTGTGTAGGGATATTGAGAGATGGAATGATATAAAAGAAAGAAAATTTGGAATTTGGAAGATTTAATGGAGATAGATAGAGGTGAAATCGAGTGACTTCATTTCATACAGCTTTATTAGTAGAGCAATTAATTCTGTAATATATCTAATTGATTGTATAGATATGGCCAAGATAAAGGTACATGCACACATTTTGGATGATAGCCCAACAAAAACTGAGACTATGGCTCAATATACACACTAATAGATGACTAATCTTTGCTGAACATAATCCAAAAGCTATAGGTAATATCTCAAAATCTCATGTATATATTGATCTAATGATGGAAGATGATAGGTAGCACCACTGTAGATAAGACACATGAATCAGAATGCATAAATCCTTGTAAATACCCTCTATGAGTCTTCAAAATAACTTTAGTCCTTTGATTATAGTTTTATCTTTGTTAGCCTTCAAAACAACATTAAAACATGGTAAGATGCTACCCAAATCCAAGAGAAACTTTATCTTTGTTTTCTATACTATTTCTACCAAAGGTAGAGATCAAGAATCAAATGTGACATAACTCACTCGGGGGGTCCACTAGGGTTTACCATATGGTACCATGTGAGTGTAAGGGGGGGGGGGGGGGGGTTATTTAAGGGAAGGAAGGTACATTTTATAAGGTAAGGTCCCATAAATAGTGGTAGATAAGGAAATTTTCATATATTTCTTGCACGTAGGTGACATCTCCTTATTACTACTAGTGAATCCCTCGTGATAACTCAAGAGAAGGCTTGTTTGAGCATCAAATCTCCATTTCCAACTTGCTGTCCTATTCTTGAATATTATTCATAGACCTAAATAGTCCACATGAAGAGCATAAATCCATCAAAACTCCTCTTTGATGATCAAGGAAGTTTTCCTTGATATTCAGGAGGACCAACAATCAAGTGAGAGATTGCCTCAAAGACCTTGTAAGAGATAAAGGTCTTCAAGGACAACTTGCTACCTTCTCTTTTCTTGTTTTTCCTTGTTAAAGAATAGTCCCAATACACTCCTCTCTCCTTTCCAATGCATAAGCCTCTAGCTCACTTACTTTCTTTAGCTCTTCCCCTCACTTTTCCCTTGTGTCCTCTCCCAATTAGCTTGCCATCGCCTTCATCTTTGTGACCACATTGGACGGTAGTTGTCCAATTAGCCCTGTTGGTACCCCTAAATCTATGTTGAATGGTCTTCTTGATCTCATGCTTCATTCTCCACCACATAGTCCACAAAACAACTCATTTAGGTGACTATACTAATTAGTACTGAAAGCCACATGGTCATTAACTCCCAAGACTCCACTTGACTAACTCCTATTATTAAGACAATGAGCAAGTTAGAGAAGTTCATTGGCTAAGAAGTTTGTCACTTACCATTTTGTAGACAAAGCATGAACTCTTTCACAAGAAAAAGCATATCCTACTTTCACACTCTATGTCAAAAATCCCATGACATCCACCCTCTTTGAACTTGCATGTGCTCCATAGGTACCACACAGGTAGCCCACCAGGATCAAAAAACCAAACACCAATCATCTTTATTTTTGTGAGTCCAACTACTTCCACCCGAATCGTAAGACATCAAGAGTGTAGACATCCCACCCTACATATATCCTTGGAAATGATAGCTTGTGCAACATTCCAATCCTTGTAAATCCATTGAGCATCTCAAAATCATATGTAACTCACGTTTAGCTGCATCTTCAATGTCTACCACTTGCTCTTCCTCATCTCTGTCAATTTTCTCATTTCCCAAGCTTACTAATGGATAGACCTCTTTTGTATTTCTCTTTTTTAATATCATAATCCTCTTTCCTTTTCTAGGTACCAACATATTAGCCTTATGCAACTCTGTTGAAGCATATGTTGCATATAGTAGATTACATCCACCAGACTCAATCTCTTCCTGATCGAAAAATTATCCTATACTACCTTGTAGGAAATTGCTTGTATCTTTCAAACTATAACTTGGATTTCCAAGATTTAACCAAAGAAATATAGTCCTACTCACAATCTACAACTTTTCTTAACACACCAACCCAAAATTTGAAGGTATCAGCCTTTAAAATTTTCTATGCAGCTTGCAACTGTTCTTTACAGCATGCAATCCAAGCTAGACATTGCCCTTTCCGACCCTGTAACTTTTGCATGGAAACTTGGATGCTAATCAAACTTTGTAGGGGCCTTTTCCAAGTATCGAATCCCATTTTAGATGCATCAATCACCATTGATTTGCTTTTGATTAAAACGATTTTCAACATCTTTAAATCTACACTGCCTATCCACTGCAGTCTTTTACATCCATTTTGTTCACTTGGGTGTTCGAACCTAGACATCCTTTTGCATATGCCAAATTATTAGTGTTCAACAAATTTAGAGTCTTGCTCATCCATATCCATGTCATCCTCTTCTTCTTCTTATTGCCAAGGTCAAAACTTGTATCTAGCTCATCTAATTCATATGTTGCAAACTCCCTTTGCTTAAAGAGCTTGATCCGTTTACAAGCTATAGAAATGTGCAATGCTATCCCATCCAATTCAACAAGTGATTAGGTAGCATTGTCAAATACTTGGCTTACCACATATGTACCAAACCATCACTTTGGCATTTTTCGATTTGTTGACACTGTTGATTTTCCAATTTGCTATCGTAAATAATCACATAGTCACCTTCCTATATGGCTCTTGGCCAGAGTCTATGCCTCTTATTAAACCGTTCTTATTTTGAAGCCTAGCTACCTTTAAATTCTTCACTATTGTCCCCATGTCTTCTGACCTTCTTTCACTTACTTATGCATAAAACTAGCAACTCCTCTCTGTTCAACCCCTCTTCCCAAGGTACCACACTCCATGTAACATCCATCTCATCTATTGGCATGATAGGCTTCTAACCATACATCAATTCAGCTAGCATATATCCCATAACATCACATTGAGTTGTTCTATTATCCCAATAATTATATGGGAGTAGCCATGGCTACTCTTTCATCTTCCCTCCACATGACTTGGCCAAGGCCTCACGTTCACTTTCACCATTGCCTTTTGGATTATAGGCTAAAGTAAGAGCTCCTTTATCCCCAAGTGAGAAAAGAACTCTTGTGCCTCATCTGCATCCAATTCACCCCTATCTACTATAAATTTTCCAATACACCCATATCAATAGAAAATCTCTTCCAAGAGAAATGTACACACTACATGAGTATTCTTTACCCGAAGTGCTTTCCCTTCTACTTGATTTGTCAAGTCTTTACATGTAAGCACAAGGTATTGCACCTTCCGTAAACCTATAGGCATAGTAACCAAATCCATTACCGATTTAAAATGAAGAGACAATCCCATCCCGATGCCTCATTGATGAATACATATGACAAATAACACAAGCTTCCACAAAGTGAGTAATGTGTGCATACATCCCCTGCCACCAATATATTTCTTTAATTTTCTCAAAGGTGTCCCACACACCTCTATGACCAATCCACAAGCTTTCACGAAACTTACATAACTTGTACTCGTGTGGCTCGATCTCCAAGAACTCTAGTGGGATTCCCCTCTTCTTCTTAGCATGCTTCCATAAATATCCATCCATCAAGAAGAAACCATATTCCTTTCTCTTGATCCTCTTGAACTCCTCTCTAAACCATTCTTTCCTTTTGGAAAGAGAGATGAGATATTGGCCTATTCTCAATCATTGCCCTTCAAATTCCTCTTTTAGAAACACCTCCATAGTTGAAACATAACATGTTTTCTTCCTGTTTGTACCTACTTTCTCCATGGCTGAAAACTCCTTTGCCACTGCTGAATTCCCTACTACAACAACATATCTCGATAGTGTACCTATTGTACTTGCTAGATTTATTGCTATTCTAATATTTAAGGTAGTTGTACTAGCATTTAAGACCCTTGTTCCTACATACATAATAGCTATACAATCAACCTTGTTATAATTTAATCATTTTTAGCAAGAAACTCCTCTTCATCCTCATTAATCATGCCATCTTCATATTCATAGCATGCTCATGATAACATATTAGCCATTTGTTCCTCCTTGCAATATGTTGTAGATCAGGGTTGAGTGACTTAATATAAACTATCCAATGCAACATGGCAATGTTGGGAGTAGTACAACTGGTTATCATACCCAATAACGATAAACAATCTATTTCCACACCACTACGTGAGCACCCATAAAGTACTCTCTATCACATTTAAGAGCTATAACCACTCCCCAAAGCTCCCTCCTTAATGTAGATACCTCCATTACCTCTCGTTTAACACCTTTTCTCTAAATCTAATAGCATACATATTCCCTTCAAGATTATCCTATTTCATTGCCCATCCAATACCAATAGGCCTTGTAGTGATAATGAAGATGATAGGCCTTCCATCCAAATAAATTTCCTTCTTCAAAGTTGGTGTAAAATCTAGCAAGTTCTTTAGCTTTCGAATAGCCTTTGTATGTTGCCTTCCCCAATGAAACTTTTACCCCTTCCTTAATAACTGATAAAGGCTTTTAGCCATATGCATGAAATGAAGGATCCATATCAAATAGAAGTTGCATGCACCCAAAAACCTCATGACTTTTGATCCATTGAAGCATACTTTGTGTATCCTACTAATCCCATCAATCTTAACTGGTGAAGGATTTCGACCATATGGGCCACACATATGCCCTACAATTAGCATCTTCTCAACAAAAAGATAGATTTTGCACCCAACAGAGTGAGAAGGACTTCCTTTAACCAAGTCAAAATCTTCTCACAATCAATTATGTGGTCAATAACAAACATCCTACAACCCTTGTCATCCAACTCCTCATTTTTTCTTGCATTTTATATCCCTTAATAGGGACATAATCAAGAATGGGTATTGTGAGCTACGGGATATAGTCTCTCAAGACCTTATGCATCTCATTCATTGTGTCTACTTAGAAAATTCACTTATGACATCAAACATCTCCAAAGTGCATACATGCAACAATCTGCAGTCAAAATACCATATTTCTTCAACTCTTTTTTAGCCTAATGTACATAATCATTTTTCAGCCCTGGACATGGTTGCAATACTCTTGAATCGACCTGCACTTCTTGTTGTCCATTCCTAAAAACCAACCGCAAAGATAGTTTCCCCTTTTCTTGGAGACAAAAACATCTTCCAAATAGCATTGCTATAGCCTCTATTTACAACAGCGCGATCTAAAAACCCTTGAATTCTCTAGCAGTAGATGGAACTAGATAATCTCTAAGTGTATCCCAATTACTAAGATGACTAATACATACGATTAAAAATTGAACTGCCCTTCTCCCATGTTTACTTTGCACAGAGCATAAGAAGAACCATCATCTATCACCCTAGTTTCCATCCTTGATCCCACAATGTATGGATGCCCCAAGATAACTAGATAACTGCACGAGTCTTGCACAAATAAATGATATCCATCTTGGACATCTCCAATAGTCACACTTGGGAAGGCACCATAAAGATCCCTTGATGAGTTATTTATAGCCCACATACACTAGCAAGGATCCATATCCACTAGACATCCACCATTCTCATACATATTGCACGCCATTATATTAATTTTGGGCCCATGGTCCAAGAGAGTAATACATGGCATATCTCACTCATCTATCTTCACAACAATTTTAGTTGTAGCTCTTGCCTAGTGCGTACAAGAGTAGTTGCTATTAGGAATAAAGTAAGCATCCTCTTCCTCATGAACCTACTATTGTACAACTCTCTTATGTGTAGTATTGCCCACCATAACATTTTAAGCCATACCATCATTTTTTCCACCATTATATAGCCCATTTCTTGCCTCTCTTTTTTCCCTCTTCTTCTTTTCATTCAAGAAATCTTTCATTACATGTCATGGAATAGCTTTGTCAGTAGCCTTTTGTTGCTCCATCTTGGTTTGTGTCATGTGCTTTGAAGGACCTACATCCTCATTCCTTGTTGTCTTTTTCTTGACAACAACATCCACATTATGCACCTTAGCCAAACATGCATGGGTAGGAAATGAATCAATAGGAGCCAATTTGGTTTTATCTCATATATTCTAATTAGAACCTATCAATTTAGCATTGGTCATCTTTCCCTTCTCTGCACAAGCCAAAGCACATGACCATACTGTAGATTTTGCATCAACTTTACATGCATGCAAAGAAGCATCTGATTTCCCAAGTTCCAATACATATGTGGCAACATGTACCATTGCAAATGCATTTCTTATTGCTGATTCTTCCAACCACTTCTACATACCCCTTTGCCAAAATTTGGCTCAAGAGGCAACCCTATTTGAGTTGTATGATTTTTTCCATATTTCCAAAATAACAAGTTATTTGCTTTTACATGTTGATAGGCATTGCACTCTTGCTTTTCATGTTGCAAGCTATCACACCATATACATTGTCTGTCACTAAATTGATTGCTTATTACGCATTCTCTATTTAATAAATTCATGTCAATAAATTAATGACTCACTTTTCTTTAAGTGTTGATGATGATCTAGCATGGCCATGAGACCATTTATAGACCAATATTCATAGTGCATCACTTAATGCGGTGATCAGAGCAATGTGACGAGGATATCTGGTACAGGCAGTACAAGTTATGAAGGGGGAAAGAAGTGTCTACCAAGTGTAAGAGTGTACACAAGAACCAAGGAGTTATACATAAATGAAGATGGATTGAGTTCTAAGAAGAGGAAGTGCATTAGCATTGTGTATATGTATTTATGTGTGCATCCAGGGACACTTGGGAATGTTTACTTGTGTGTAATGAGCATTGCATTCATTTGGGGTCATCCTCTCCCCTACAAGTCAAGGTTTAAGGCATTTTCTTTCATTAAGAAAGACGAGAGAGGGAATTCTCTCACTAAGAAAGATGAGAGACGTGATCCTCTGGAAGTGAGGTGATTTTCTCTTTCTAAGGTCTAAAATGACACAAGCTTTTGTGTGGAATTCAATCTTAAGGTTGAGGCCCAAGGCAATCTAATGAATTCTCCTTATCTATGACTCAAGGTGGTTGCATGGACCACAAGTTAAGAGTACAGTTTAAAAAGCTATTTTTTTGGAAAAGCCATTTTTAAAATATCTCGCAATAGAAAAATGATATCTAAAAACGGGCCATGAGAGTTATCGGAAACATCGAGATCTAAAACTTTTGTATTGGACGTTTTTTCATCCGAACAACGCACAAAGAGATATCTCAAAATTAGTGCCGCAGAGTGGAACAACCACATCTTGCATGAAGATCAACTCAACTCTCTCTCCAAGAAGAGAATCTGTTGAAAGCCTATAAAAGAGGAGGCTCTCCTTGGGTGTAAGGGAGAGGTGAAGGAAACATCACTTTGCATGTATCCAAGAGGAGAAGAGAAGGTGCAAGTGCTGCGAAAGCCCTGCTGAAGTCAAGTGTTGCGGAAGCTCTGCTGAAATCAAGTTCCAAGAGGAAAAGAGAAGGTGTAAGTGCTGCAAAAGCTCTACTGAAATCAAGTGCCAAGAGGAGAGCCCTACACATATTGTGTAGGAGAGAAGGAGACTCAAGAAGGATCAAAAGATGCCAACTTCCAAGTTGTGCAAGTGTTAGCCAGTTGTATACCGCGCAAGGAACCGTGATCTTGTTTCCAAGATCTACAAGTAAGAACTGGTTTATGTGTAACGGAGGACCTTGCTCCTTGTCAATAATATAACTCCACAAGGGGGGGGACTGGCCCATCTTCCAGTCCTCCCTAGTGTGTTGCCAATTTCTCTACCTCTCTCTCTACATAGAAATCATATGCTTTATAATGTGAAAATATTATATTTTTATAAGTGCTTACAAGCACAAGGACTTTGTATGCACAAATGTGCACTTGATTTTTTAATTGTAAAAGCCTAAAAAATATTAAAACATGATTTTTGGATATAAAGCTATTAGAATATGTTAGATTTTGCTAAAAGCAAGTTGTATAAGAAAGGAAAAGCAAGACTGCAAAAAGATGCCTTCAATACATTTTGAGCTTAAAAAGGCTAAAACATGCATGGAGGAGGTGCTCTCCCATGCACAGGAGAAGATTGTATCCAATATCTATTCTCCCTCTGTGCCAACATAATATTCGCCATATATATTTTAAGTATATAAGAAAGTCGAGCGTGTGTCTCAGATTTTATAACATTGTGTCTTAATCCCTTCTCTAATAGGCCTCTAGGCTACTACTGTTCTCTTCCACTTTCTCATCCAATTTTAGAATTGAGTGAAGGTCTATCATATATTCAAGTGGAGATCACGCAAGATTTTCACCAATTCATCCACAATATGTCATTTCTAGGTCAAACCAACATGCATAATAGGATGTTCACCCATAGATACAAAGGGTTTTGCTACAATTTTAGGACTTTTCATAGAAAGTGTAGGCTAAATTTATAGTATCAGTGGCATGTTTCCACTCAAATTTTAGCCTCATTTTTGAGGTTTCATCTTTTAGTTGATTAGTCAATTTCTCCTACAACACAAGGTCAATAGCTTTCAAGCATAGCTCAACTTTATGACTTTCTAATTATTATCGATCATCCACATCCAACTGAGCATAATGGCTTTCAAATTCATATGGTAAGGCTATAGTAGCAAGACCCTTGTTAGGTATTTCCACCCAATCTGTAAATGTCTTTCATGTAACTAATCCTGTGTCTTCCAAGAAAAACTTTTCTCTGAGAGCCTTCTTAAAGGCAACGCAACCAATCTCTCTTCAATACAATTCAAAAAATTGTTATTCATCACTGCATGGACAACAAGATGGAAAAAATACTAGCTCCATGCATATTGTGAAACCCCATGAAAAATCATATTGTCTTCATATACCCGTAGATAGGATGATACAATCTATCCATTAAACTACTAGTTCTCATGCCCCACATCCTACAAAGCATGCACAATTGCAACATCAAGTTTTTTAGAATCCTGCCTTCTTTGTTGTTGTTAGGCTTGCTGCTACTGTGACTATAATACCAAGGCCACTTGCTACATAATATCTCTTGAACCAACAGCTAATGAATCTCCCATGATTACACTGCTTCCTTCGACCTTCATGTCAGGTTCACCAATGTCGGAGCATGTAAGGTTGAAGGTATACTGCAGGGTAAGAGACAAAAGGGTGTAGGGAGATTGAGAGATGGAATAAGATAAAAGAAAGATTTAATGGAATTTGGAATTTGGAAGATTTAATGGAGAAAGATTTAATGCATATATCAATCTATTGATGAAAGATGATAGGTGGCACCATCTAGATAAGATACATGAATCGGAATGCATAAATCCATGTAAATGCCCTCTACGGGTCTTCAAAGCACTTCAAACCTGTAATTACAATTTTATTATAGTAGTGAAATATGGTATAGATGCTTTCCCAAATCTAGGAGAAACTCTATTTTTGTTGTTTATATTATGTTTACCAAAGGTAGAGATCAATAATCAAGCGATAGACCTCAAGAGAAGCCCCATTTGAGTATCAAATCTCCATTTCTAGCTTGTTGTCATGTTCTTGAATGTTATTTACAATCCAAAACAGTTCACATGAAGAGCATAAATCCATCAAAATCCTATTTGATGATCAAGGAAGGCTTTCCTGATGTTCAAGAGTAAGAATCAAGTGAGAGATCGCCTCAAAGACCGTGTAAGAGATGAATATATTCAAGGATAGCTTGGTGCCTTCTCTTTCCCTATTTTCCCCTATTCAAAAACATTCCCAATACACTCTTCTCTCTTATCCAATGCATGAGCCTCCAACCTACTTACTTTCATTGGCTCTTTCCCTCACCTTTCCCTTATGTCCTCTCCTAGTTAGCATGCCATCACCTTCACCTTTATGTCCATGTTGGATAGCAGCTGCCCAATTAGTCACGTTGGTGCCCTTAAATCTATGTTGAATGGGCTTCTTAATCTCAGACTTCATTCTTTGCCACATAGCCCACAAAACAAGTCACGTAAGTCACTACTAATCACTACCTAAAGCCAAATGGTCATCAGTTCCCAATACTCCACTTGACTAACTCCTATTATCAAGACAATGAGCAAGTAAGAAAAGTCCACTAACTAAGAATTCTATCACTTACCATTCTGTAGACAAAGCATAAACCGTTCCACAAGACAAAGCATATGTGGCTTTTGCACTCTATGTCAAAAATCCCATGACATCATACTGCATCAAATATAACAACATCTTCTGACCATCATTGACATGTGAATATTAGTGTCTAGAATAATAAGAGCGATCAAGAATATAGAAGATTGGACCAATGATTGCTCCTCACAAATCCTTTGGTGTCTTGGAATGATGCATCATCCACTTAGCCATCTACTAATCTTAACTTGATGAGATCTAACATTGTTGATATGTTTTCTTTCAATATACTACATAATCCATTTATGCAAAACTACATCACAATAGCAAAATATTCAAATGTAAAGACAGGTCTTTGTGTGCTTAGTAAAGCAATCAATTGAAAGGATTTGCACTATTAAAAATCCTTGTTTGACATAATGCTATAAGCAACAAATGCACCAAGCATAGTTTGCTGGACAACATGGTTGTGGCAAACAAAGATAGGTATTCCAAAGAGCTTGTCAACATGATTTTGCATGTATCATCCTATGGAACAATAGTAACTGGCTTCTAGAAAAAACCACAATGCTCATAACAGATGGCTTCCTACTATGAGCTCATCCAACTTGAATATCACCTTGGAACATGCATTGTTCTTGTTCCTCTTCCCATACAATCATGGCACATATGATAGCAACACGTATCTTAGTGAATACATCAAGATTCACATGTCAACCCTTTTTTGCATCTACACCATGCACAAGCCTTATATCTTAATTGCATACTAGAAAAAATAAACAATCTTAATCATGAACAACACAAGCATTGGTTAGAAAGAGACATTAATAGCTACAAATGTGCAAAAAAAAAACCTTGAACAAAGAGGGGGTTAGTCATATACTTTGCTATAGCATATTTGCATCAATATAGAGTTCCCAATCATGTAATGATACAACCTGAAGGACCTTATCAAAATGGTTGATGTGTGGGAAATACCTCACTTCTTCCTTATGTTCATTATAGATGAGGTGACCAATACAAGATGGGAAAAGGATCAAGATGTTGGAATCCATAACAAAGGAGTTCAACCCATAGTTCTTATGAAAAAATTTCCCCATAAACCATGCCATCCTCTTTCATACCAAATTCCATTGTTTTTTCCATTATTATATCGTAGGGTGTAGAGGGGGACATGCTCAACCACCAAGACCCACGGATTGCTTATTGTTCAAGCATTTCAAGTGAACACCTATGGCTATCTCTCACATAGCCAACACACCTTCAATCCTACGGGGGGTTTAGTGAGCTTATCTTAATGCCCAAATGAGTTGCCTCCTCCCTCAAGCACATCGATAGCTCCATGATTTGAGATGCAAGCTCAAGCATCCCAAGTCTCCACCTCCAAGATCCATCTTCCATAGCTACGCGTGAGACAAGAGAAGAGAAGAGAAGAAGAGAGGAGATGATGGAGAGCTTCACTTCCAAGATTCCTCACCCTCACACACTCACTCGCTCACACTCTCACACACACTCTCTCTCAAGCACACACATGCAAGCAAGAAGAGAAGAGAAGAAGATGAGTCCACTTTGCCACACACCAAAGAATGAGCTCCTTATTCACTTTTTGACTTTATATACAAAACCCTAAATCCCTTTGGGTGGTCATCCCCTTATCCCCTTTTTTACATGGCCGGCTGTGGCCTAGTAGGCCCTCTTTCCCATTGTCCGCCTATCTTTCTAGCTTCCTTCCTACTTCCCCATCTACTTTTACAATTTGCATAGGAGGGAGCTTGGCACTCTTTTGCAAAAAGTTTTGGGGGTGCCTCGCATTTAAAAATGCACTTTTGCCTTTGCCTTAGCTTTTGAGGCCATGCTTGCTCTTTCAACCGTTTCCCTTCTTGCTTCTTCCATTGCGTCCGATTTTCTTCTTTTGGGCCGCCTTTTTTGGCTCTTGGCTTGTGCCTTTCCACTTTTTTCACTTTTTCTTATGCTGAGGTTAACATTACCCCCCTCCTAGCCTAGTGCTAGTCCCATGGCATTGATGGGTAGTAGTTGGAAGGTGGGATGGTTGTAGCCAGATAGCTTTTTTGAGTTTGTATACAAGTCCTTGCAGGGGATGGTATGGATGTATTGGCCCTTGAAATTTAATATGGTGTTGGGGATGATCCCTCCTTGACAATGACGATGGGTGGATCAGTCCTTTGAAATTGCAAATGGTGTTGGATGGATCCCTCTGGAAGGTTGGCAGGTGGGCAAATCCATCTTTGAAATTTAAGATGGTGTTGGATGGATTCCCGTCTCGCCCCTCCAAGGCTACGACAACCCGAGCCTAATATGGCTTGGCCCTATTCCCTTCAAGTTGACTTATCCCTTCACCTATGTCCATGGAGACTTTACCACTTGCACAGGAGGAAATCCGTCACTTCTTATAAAATGAATCACATTGTGCCTCATGATTTCCCTGTGAGAGCCTTGGGAGGTGAGAGAGCCTTGCTAGAATATTCGGTGCTTTCCTCCATCTTTTCGGAGTACCTTGCTAAAATATTTGGTGCTTTCCTTCATCCTAGAGAGAGCATCCTTCATCCTTGACAGGACCTCCCTCATCCTTTGAGAGGACCTCCTCATCCTTGAGGGGACCTCTCCAAAATATTCGGAGCTCCCCCACGTTTTTTCTGAGGTTGCCATCACTTGCACTTTTCTTGCATGAGCACAATGAGCTTCTTCATTCACTTTTTGACTTGGGCTTCCTTTGTCTTTTCTTTGTTTTGGCTGCATGGTGACGTGTTGTGCGTTCTTGCTGAAAGGTAAGTAGGAATTGATTATGCTTTCTTAGGAAGAATAACATTCTTAAATACAAAAAGAGTATTTTTCCTTCAAGCAGCCCATTCATTCCAAAAATTTTATGACTTGTTCCTGAGTCATGAGTTGGTTTTTATCTGCTCTCTTCTGCCCTTAGACATTGATGGATGTTTTATCTATGCATTTCATTCACCTTACCTGTTTACATGTTTGATTTCACCTTACCCCAGAATCCTTCAAAGGATTAAGCTTTGAGAGGTCAAGGGCATTCAACACTGGCTTGCAGTGTTTTACTTGTGCATGAGCCAATCATAGAAGTTGGGACTATATTCTAGATTGGCATAGTGGTCCATGTCGAAAGAAAAGATGGTGACTTGAGTGATGTAGGTGAGAACATCCATGAAGAAGTCATCGGAGTTGATCCTGCTAGCAATGTGTAGCTCTTCCTCAATCATTAGAATTCGGTCTAAATGTGGGTGGGTCACAATGTGCTCTTCTGGGGGTCAGTTACGAATGGTGGTCAATACCCTATAGGAGGTTGGAGCTACATACATGGGATCATACTCGGAGGTCTTAATGGCATGTCGCTGCATAGCATTGGTCATGATTTGGTAGCCTCTGTTCGATTGCCCAAGAAAATTAGATCCTTACCCCAGTCTTCTATGATCCGTACATTACGCATCTAGGGACGGTCTAACAAGATGTCATAGTCTACTCCCTTCATGACAATAAAGTCAATAGAGAATTGGATCCTTGCAATCTTCAATGGCGGATTCTTTAATAATCCAAATGGCCGTACTTTCATCCCATTGGCTAGGGTGACATTGAATTGAGCATTCTGAACATGCGGGTTATCCTAGTCTTGGAGTATTGCAGGGCTCAACACATTAACTCCTACTCCCGTATCCATAATTCCCTTTCTCCTGGTGTCTCCTAGAGCTAGGACCAGTAAGATTGGATGCATTTTGACGCCTTCCCAAAAAACATTAACGTGCAAGGAATTGGGCACTGAGTGTAGTGTCAAATTGGGTATCTGAGTTACCGCGTCATGATCATGTAGATTAGCTTCCCCTTGCTCTATTGGTCCTTCAACCCATTGCTTCAATTCTTGCCATAGTGTAAGATGCTATCTAAGCAGATCTCCTAGGCTTAGAGTCACCGGGGTGGTCACTAGTGTGGTGAGGAGGTCATTAGTTGCTTGCCTCTCTCCTAACTTTGCGTTTCTTGGCCAATGGCCCTGATTGGTTTGCTGGCCCATAGCGTGTAGGCTCTGTTTAAGCGGCATTGCTTATGGTACGGTCACATTCCTCAACTTTGATATCGTGGAGGCGAGACTGGTGTGCTTACACTTGAGAGATTGTTGATCTTATATTTCAATATGGGCTCAGCATCCTTCAGGTGCTCCCAGGCTTCTTTCACCCAC
Organism: Lygodium microphyllum; assembly: GCF_053477565.2. Taxonomy (NCBI): domain Eukaryota; kingdom Viridiplantae; phylum Streptophyta; class Polypodiopsida; order Schizaeales; family Lygodiaceae; genus Lygodium; species Lygodium microphyllum. The sequence continues at coordinate 149,894,602 of NC_141137.1, forward strand.
TCCTTGATATTTTTGATGGCCTCAAGCTGGTGCTTCAGGTTGGGGTACTCCTCGACCTTTGCACTCCCCTTCTCGGCTGTCTTTGGAGGTGACGTTTTTGCTTTAGCATCTATTACCTTTTTTTCGGTAGGTAGCATCGTGGCACTATTGGTTTTTAGCATGACCTTTGCATCAACTTTCTTTCTCCTTTGCCTACTACTCTTCTTTCCGATTGAGGCTACATCTAAGTTGTTAGGTTGAGGCTGTGATATGTCGACTTGCTTTGCCTGCACGCGGGTCATGACATGCAATGGGATGGGTGTGTCTTCTCCATTAAATGTCCTAACTCCAAACAACCGCAATGGTATAGATGGCTTGTTTGCTACACTAGAGGGTGGCCTTCGTCTAGGATATTTGGAAAACAGGTGAGTGATTCCACACTATAGGCGTCTAAGATCATCCTTTTCCCAATTAGCTTGCTCCCTTTCGGGGAAATGTGAGGAGATGTGTCTTGGGTGACTGCAATTCCAACAAGAAATTGGTTCTTGGATCTGCCCCCCTAAGCCCCTGTCTCTACCCCTTCATAATGCCATCACTAGTACTAGTTGGTAATCCATAAGGATTGCATTGCCCTCTTCGTCATACTTACGTAGGGGTGCATGGAAGGCTCCTCATCGTTTGGCTCCTCCACATAGTGGACTGGGGTGTCGCTCTCGGTGGATGGGTTACATAGGGTCACGGTGGTCTAGTTATGCATGTGGGGTTTATCTCCATCCTAGGAATGGCCGGTTTGGTGTCATTAGGTGCCGAGAGAGCCAACGGGGCTCCCCTTCCAAAAACGTTTTGTGGCCTATTCGCTAGATAGGGCTATCCATATGGTTGTGAGTATGGGATTCTTCTCGATAGCTTGCAATGTAGGGTATCATGGCGAAACCTACCACAATTGGCACAAGGTCAGGACCTTGGGTCCTAACACTCGGCTAGTAGGTGGTTTCTGCTATAATACACGTATTGAACGTAAGGGCGTGTTGGTTGTCTCATCATTTCTTGTAATTTGGCTAGCTCCGTCTTCATCTCTGCTAGCTCCTGACTTGCATATGTGCCCTTTTCTTTATCCTAAGTACTTGGGCTTGATTTTTCACTTGACATTGAAACTCTCTCAAAGTTTCTAGCGTTAATCTCCTCTCAAGTTGAGCTCTTGGAGCTTCTCTCTTTGAGCTGGCCGTCCACTCTAATCACCTCGTCAAAGATCCTAGCTAGCACGTCTCGCTGTAAGCTTGAATTGCTTGCCAAGGCCTTGTAGAGTTACTCACTTCGTATCCCATTGATGAAGACTATGGAGACCATTGTTTTGGTAGGTCACTCACTAGTTGGAATTCTCTTGAAAAGACTCCGCATGTGGGTGATGTAGTCTCTGATGTCCTCCTTGTCTTTGTGTTTGACGTTCATTAGCTACAGTAGAAGGCTATCAGAGTACCCAGACTTAGAGAATATTTTAATGAAGAGAATTTGGAGGTTGTTGAAGTCAGTTTGCTTAGCAGCGTCCAGACTTGTGTACTAGGTTCTACCCTTATCTCCTAAGTATAGACCCAAAGCTTGTGAGCATTGATGAGTAAGATCAGTGAGGCCGTTGGACTCGCAGACTTGCTCGAACTACTCTAGAAAGCTGTATGGGTCATCGTTTGGCTGATACTTGTCTAATTGCTTAGCCACAACATGGATTCTTGATTGGATCTTAGAGCCTTGCTTAACTCCTAATCCTGCAAGCAATGAGGTTGCCATTGCAATGGTGCTCTACTCTACTGACGAGTTGTCTAGCAGTCACTTCGTAAGAAGATTGCTCAATGTGAGATCACCTTTTAGTGCTCTTTTCCTCTCTGCATCAAGTTCTATTCTTTTTCTGCTTACTAGGGCTAGCACTCATTGAATCTCGCATATTTCTATGTTCTGTCGCAAGCTTTTGGCTTGTTGTTCTTGATTGTAGACCACTATGTCCTACAACGCTTCCCACACTAGTCTCCTCTCCTCTTCAAGGTCTGCTATGATATCCTCGGATGTCTTACCGTGGTGGTTTGTCCAGGTTTGTAGATTGTAATTGGCGACTAGTTGTTGGATTTGTGTTGGGAAACCGCCTAGGTCAAGCTCTTTGCCATGTCCATGGTTAGTGCTTGACTCTACCATATTTGCAGTCTTGTGCTCCACTAGGTTGTCGATGCGATTGATCAAGTTAGGTAGATCCACTCCTCTAATGGTGTCGGTCCTTGCAATGTTTGACTCCTGTGTCACGTCCCCGCTTAGTCCTATACTTGGGATGCTTGATCACCCGACTATGTTTTAGGGTCTTCTCTTACTAGTGGGTTCATTTTGATTATTAGGTCTGAGTGAGTTCCTTATTATTTTATAGATAGTCCTGAACTTACACTCACTCGGTGTTTGTGTGTGCGTATTCTCTTCCATGCACTGTGTGAAATTAGGCTTTCAATTTTTCTTAAGTGCACTTCAAGTGTTGGAAAACAATGTGGGTGCAAATACAAAGTGACAATTGCCGCTCTCGCACTCTCATCCACGTACTCGGCCTAATGGGGATCTAGGCTTGATTCCTGGCTACTTCCTCTGGTCTCTAGGGTTTAGGCTACGTCGTTCAGCTTGCTTAGGGTCAAGTGGGGTCTGCTGGTTAGCCTACGGCTCTAAGTGTGCCGAATATATTGATATGAGCGTTAGCACTATTCTTGTTTGTTTGGCTGCAATTTTCAGGGTTAAATTTGCATGCAAGGCTTTTGATGAATTCTCTTGTTGCGAGTTGTACTCTTTGTCATCTTGGACACGCTCTATATTTGTTTGTTTTGATATGTCAAAATATGGTCCGATTCTGTAAAGTTTGATTCTGTAGTGTCTGATTTCAAGAACCAAATGTACAATTTGACAAGTGTTTGATTTTGAATGGTCCAATTATGGAGTGTCTGATGCTTGAAATCGGAGAGGGTATGTCTGATCGGACAGGATGGGCTACTCTGATTTAAGTGTGTCCGATTGCCAAAATTAGACATGGTGGTCCGAGAGTCCGATTTTCAAAATCAGAGGAGGTCACAGGTCCGAGTGTCCAATCCTCAGGATCGGATGAGTGGTAGTGGTCCAATTGTTGGGGTGTTCGAGTCTGGTGTGTCTGAGTATCCAAGTCCGAATTTATTGGACTGGTCAGGTTGGTTCAAGTGTTGGCCGTTTGATTCTTGAAATCGGATGGGTGTAGGGTGTTCGAGTATGATTAGGCAAGTAGGAGGAATCACTTCAATATTTTGCTTTTGATTTTTGTTGCATTTAGAGTAGGATAGAACAAAGAAATCAAAGGAAAAAACTTTAGGATTTTTGCTGTGAAACAGGCCCAAACAAGGCACAAACAAGGAGAAAAATGGAGAAAAAGAATGCTTAGAGGTGTTAGAATTGCACAGGGAGTGATCAGGTAGATTGGGGTTGGGTCCAGCAAGGGTTTAAGACCCTGGGAGGAAAAGGGAGGCCTCATTTTTAGTTTCTTCAATAGAGAGAGAGAGAGAGAGAGAGAGAGAGAGAGAGAGAGAGAGAGAGAGAGAGAGAGAGAGAGAGAGAGAGAGAGAGAGAGAGAGAGAGAGAGAGAGAGAGAGAGAACTTCAAAGCTTGTGAGAGACTTGTGCTTCTAATGAATCGATTGGCAGACACATGAGTTTTTTGCTTGGATCAGGTATGTAGAAACCTTTATGTGTATCTACCCTTGGATTTTGGAGAATCTTGCTTGTGGGCATGGCAAAAATCATTGATGAGAAGCGATTTTCATTGCCGTTGTTTGCGTGTCTACAAAATTAGATAATCTGCAGGCTACAATTCCTAGAAAACCAAAATACTTACTTGATGCAAATATTAAAAACCCAAAACCTCCTACCTATCTCAAGCTTTGGTTCGGGGATGAAACCCTTACTTCGTCGCTCAATTTGAGGTACGCAAGTGCTCAAGCTTGAATTCGTTGGTCCCAGCAATAGAACCAAAATGTAGAGGCAAGCTCATGTGCTCAACCACCAAGACCCATAGACCACTTATTGTTCAAGCGTTTCAAGCGAACACCTATGGCAATTTCTCACCTAGCCAATGCACCTTTGATCCTACGGGGGTGTAGTGAGCTTATCTTGATGCCCAAACGAGTTGCCTCCTCCCTCAAGCACACAAGTAGCTCCACGATTCAAGATGCGAGCTCAAGCATCCTCAAGCCTTCACCTCCAAGCTCTATCTTCCATAGCTGTGCGTGAGACAAGAGAAGAGAAGAGAAGAAGAGAGGAGATGATGGAGAGCTTCACCTCCAAGATCCCTCACCCTCACACACTCATTCCCTCACACTCTCACACTCCCTCTCTCAAGCACACACAAGTAAGTAAGAAGAGAAGAGAAGAAGACGAGTCCACTTAGCCACACACGAAAGAATGAGCTCCTCATTTACTTTTTGAATTTATATACATAACCCTAAATCCCTTTTGAGCGGTCATTCCCTTGTCCCCTTTTTTACATGGCCAGCCATGTCTTAGGCCCTCTTTTCCATTGTCCTCCTATCTTTCTAGCTTCCTTCCTACTACCCATCTACTTTTACAATTTGCATAGGAGGGAGCCTGGTGCTCTTTTACAAAAAGTTTTGGGGTTGCCTTGCGTTTAAAAATGCACTTTTGCCTTTGCCTTAGCTTTTGAGGCCACCATTGCGCCTTCGGCTGTTTCCCTTTGCTTCCTCCGTTGTGTTCGATTTCCTTCTGGGCCACCTCTTTTGGCTCCTAACTTCTTGCACCTTTCCACTTTTTCCGCTTTTTTCCTCTTTTTCTTGTGCTGAGGTTAACATAGGGAAAGTCACTTGCATGGGCCACATCCAACATCACATCATCAAGTATGAGATTCGACATAGGGGCTCATCACATGCACACATCATCCTCTAGTTCCACAAGGTAGACATCAATAATACAACAAAAGAGATTTGAATATATGTTCCCTCCAACAACGAGTGATACAGTTTGAGACAAAAATTAAAAGGCCTTGTCTTTGAAAAATAGCTTCACTAGTGTCATCATGCCCTATATAGCTGACAAAAGTGACCATGGAAAATGCAAGTATATATTCCATCGCACAATGCAGAACCAACGATATACCTTGCCACCCAACAACACATTTAGTATTGTTCAAATATTCAAGAAGCAATCTACATATAGAACCCATTTATTACTAACATATTCCATGTCTATTTTTTAGCTTTCTTACCTTTTTTATTTTCACCCTTTATTGTCTAAAAACCATGATTCTCATCTTTCTTTTTTTGTTGAAGTGTCTCCTTTTGACTCCTTGCTCCATTCAGGGTAATGTTTTATGAAGTGACCATGTTTTAAACACTCAAAACACACATTAGTATACACTACTTCTTGCTTTGTGATAATGTGGCCTTTTGGTATTTGACGAGTGCATATTCCTTGAGATTTTTACTAAGATCTACCTTATGGAGGGTTGATGTCTAGTTATGATCTTTTCCCTAGTATGAGGGGAAGCTATGTATTGAGAAAGCTGTAGTATTGATCTAGAAGAATAGGAAAACCGACCCGCCTAGGGACTTTATTTGGCTTGGGGCCATTAGGATTGAAAGAATTGGTCCATCTAAAGATCACTAATGGAGAGTTGCACAAGATCCACTGGCCATAGCCAATAGTATCCAATACCATCTCTTATGTTTAACTTGTCTCAAACAGAAAAACAAGCCAATTGGTTGGGAGATACCTTGTTGATATAACCCTAGTTCTTATGGAATGCTATTTGTCTTTGAGCTAAGCAACCTTAGTTGGAGGATGGGGTCTATGTTATAAACCAAAATGCCTTAGGATTTGTACTGAATGCTCAATGATCCATGCCTATTAGGTAGGAGAATTAAAAACATATTTTCATCTTATTCTCAATGGCTTCATTTGTGCGTTGTGTGTTGATGAGCACTAGGGTAAAGGGTCTAGTAAGATCTAGACCTTCTTGATGCTTCTGTGTTTATGGTTGAAATAGTTACCCCATGATACTCCAATATTAATGAGAGCTACTAATAACACATCTTCTTCACTCTAGCAAGGGTCAACAATAAAACACTAAGTGTTTATGTTAAGATCTTGAAAAAGGAAAAGTGGTTACACCAATACTATGTGGCTTTTGGCTCTTTCAGGATGCATGGGTTCAAATCCTATTTTTCATTAGCATACATATGCTTGTCCTTTGGCTTGCAACTGTCGTTTAATAGAAGGCCCATTTTTATACACAGGGTTTAACATAGCAAAAATCTTTGCATGATTTTTGGATTGAGATGATCTAAAATCAATTTGTCTAGCAAAAATAGATGTGGTGCATAACTTTGTAATATCAAATGTACAATTTTTCTCAAAATAGTGAAGATTCATTTGCAAACTCTTAATTTTTCAATTGCTAGCCCCTTTACCCTACTCTCTACAAAAAAACTCCTCCACCTTGGGGTCCATTGTGCCGTATATTTGGAGCCCAAGAAAAGCCTTGTTGTTCAATAGGATTTTAAGGTGTTGGACTCATTTGAGTCATTTGGGATCCTTGCACAACTTATAAGGCAGAGGGATGGATACTTTTGTGATGTTATTGAGAGATTAGACATGCTTAGTCTAGACTACTAGGATTTTGGCAAGAAGAGCTCACTTTTGTGATGTTATTGAGAGATTAGACATGCTTAGTCTAGACTACTAGGATTTTGGCAAGAAGAGCTCACTTTTGTGATGTTATTGAGAGATTAGACATGCTTAGTCTAGACTACTAGGATTTTGGCAAGAAGAGCTCATAGAAGGAAAGCAAGCAAGTCCATAGATGAAAAAGACAAGAACAATTGAAATAATCGAAACACAAGGAATAGTCAAGATCCCAACTGCAATTTGTATTTAACATATGCGAGCTCTGGCTCGAATTCAGTATAGCATATACAATCCCTTGTGGACAATAAATTCAAGATGATAGCTAAGAAAAAAACCTCATTTGATTTAGCACAAAAGATTTATAGTCTTTTTCTATACATCAATCCAAGCTCAAAACAAGGTAATTTTGACCCAAAATAATGCTTTCGATATGGATAAATCAAACTAGAACCAAAGTAGCCCATAATTGTTAAAATATCATGTTTCTCCCTTCAAAAGATCCTTGTTTATAGCCTAAAATCCAAACATTAGTAAGAAAGAAAAACCCTAGATCTATCCACATAAACCCCTCAATTAGGAGCATGACATGCATCACATCCAATTACCTACAATAGTGAGAAAGAAAAATTGGGAGCATAACATGCATAACATCCAATTACCTACAATAGTGAGAAAGAAAAAGCCTAGATCTTCCGACACAAACCCCTCAATTAGGAGCATAACATACAATAGAATCATCCACAGTACTCCAAAGACTGTTAGCTTAGTCCTCCCACATGCATCTAACAACCACAATCAATTTTCTCCCTGTTTACTTGATGCTTGGGCCTTGAGTTCGTTTCTTTTTGTGTAGGCCGTGTGCTTGGCTACAACTTGTTTTTGCCATAAGTTTGTTATAAGAACTTCAAATAGGGTTAGCCAAGTACTCGAAATGAAGCAAACAAATCTGATCAACAAAACAATGCATGCATAATTATGAAAGTCCTCATAGAATGGTGGCAAATGTTGTTTTTTTATAAAATCCTAAAGGAGGTGCACTCTTTAGCAACTTCTTTAATTTTTCATAGAAAAATGCACAAAATGTGGTATGTAGATAAGATAAAATATACAAGTGCCTAGAGATCTCCTAACCTCACACATTGAAGATCATGTCTCATCCATCGAGTCAATTGGATATGAACAATATATCTCATCCATCCTGTCATATCCACTTTTGCTAGTGATGGCATTTTGTGATATGGTCCACACATATGTCCAATAATTGATACTTCATTCATATCAAAGTTTGACTTTTGACCTGAAAGAGTCGTATTCATATGCTCCAATCTAGCAAGGATCCACTCGCAATCAACAATATGATTAGCAGTGAAACCTCTCCATCCCTGTTCATTCAATTCCTCATCCTTATCCTCTTCTGCACACCCATTTATCAGTAGTCATCCAAAAAAGGCAAAGTCAAATGAGATATATAATCCTATAATACCTTGTTCATAGCATTCATTATGTAGGCAACAGAGTTTATTGCCCCTTGTGGTAAAGTGCACATGCCCAGCGACATTTTCATGGTGGTAATATCTCTGCTTTCAATTGTTATCTAAAATTGATCATAGCTAGAGTACAAGTCACCCAGGGAATATACTTCTCTTCTAGTAAAAGCTTCTACAAACTTGTCAACCACCATAGGACACATTCCTTATAGTTATCTTATTGACTAGTTGCGTATCTTGTATAAACCTTAAAGCTCCATTTTTCTTAGGCATAGTAAACCATCTATTTGAGTAAGGAGTTGAGGAAGGCTCAAATATTTCCCTTTCTTTTCTTATAATTTAGAAGATCAATCAACTTCTGTAAAAGGGCTTTCATAATTGGAATTCGCCATATGTTCCATGGTACATATGGAATAGTAAGTATCACCATAGGAGCAACTATACTAGGATCTACATAGCTAATCTCATGTGGCTAAATTGCAAATGCCATGCCATGCATAGACAATATCTCTAAAAGGATTGCTTCTTTGCAAGCAACAAAAACTCATAACAAAAAATTTGTAACTCTTTGAGTGTTTTGGCAGTAAATCTATAGCCAATATTCTTTGAATCCCTCAACTTTAAGAAGCCAACTCAATTGTTTTCTCACAGTTTAGAGGCAATGGCACTATGATCTATTTTACTTTCTTATCTACAATCCTATACTTTATTTCATCTTTAACTTTAGCCCTACTGTAGTAACCAGCCTTCCTCCTCGGATAGGGTGGTAAATAACCTGATTAAGCACTATTCATAGCAATTAACAAATTCACAAAATTGAAATGTACTTTTTACCATATAATCATGGATATTGGACATCCTGTTGGCCCCAAAAGTGGTGCCCCTAGTATTTATTTAACTTAATTGAAGAAGAAATTGATGTACAATGGGATTCTCCCAATCCCTTTCAGTATTCAAACTCCCCTTACTGTCCAAAATGACTAGCAAGTCTTCAATCTGATTTTCCCCTTGGTTTGGGCAGTCAATTGGCCTTCACCCGCTTTGATGGAGATGGAAAATGCCCTAAATCCACTCATTTGCTGGTCCCTCCACCTGAATTTGACTGAAAATAGCTTCAATCCTATTGAATCCAAGTCTTGGAGCTTCCAATTTTTGGCATGCTTCTTGAGGCTATTGCTAAATCCTAATTTCTGCAATGCAAATTAGGGTTTACACAGAGAAATTTGAAATTTCTCAGGCTTTGGTGATCTCAATGCTGTAATCTTCGGAGCAAGGCTGTAGAAAGGCCGGGAGATGAGAGAGAATGCTAAGGAGAGAGAAAATTCAAAATTTCTTTGTGAAGAATGAATGAAAATCTATCATTTACTGCTGCTTCCTTGTCTCAATAACTTGTAGATACAGAGAACTAATGAAAATCAATCATTTACTATTGCTGCCCTATCTAAACAGCCTCTGTAGATGTTGTCACCTGCTGTTGATTGGTCTTCTCTAGCCCTTGGCTACCTCAAAAGGTCCTCCAATGGCTGCAAATCAAACCACTAGTATGTCCTCCCTCTCTCTTGTAGGCTGAATATACTAAAATGCCTCTCTCCAGCCTCTAAAGACGTTTTTTAGTATTGCATTTGCATTTTTGACAAGTGACAGTATTTCCAAATGGTTTTTCTAGCATTATCCATAATTAAATATTATTTTTAAGCCTTAAAATATTAAAAAGAAATCTAATAATTAATTTGATGCCTTGAAAAATAATATGATTGCTTAATAATTGAATTGGCTAGGCAACTTCCATTCTCGAGTGTCTTTGCGCCATCTTTGATAATCAGATTGGTGTTAAGTACCATAAAACACCACTTCTCTAGTGTCACGAATTGATACTTATGTCCAAAAGAATGACCTAGGTCAACAATTGGCACTAGATACTATATACCTATGCGGCATAACTTGTAGCAGCTTTTGTCTTTGACATCCTGTGATTTCCTTGAGTCTAGGGAACGTAAATTTACTCTAACGCCAATTGCACCTCACATATGTAACATTCGCTTAACCATGTGATTAAAAATTAATCCACATGTTAAGTGAGGTTTCAAATATACATGTCATCATTTTTACAGTCAATGTGGATACAATTCAAGCAAATGTTTGCATCGAATTGGTTAACAAGTACCTTTGAGGTGGACATCATGACAACTTGGAATAAGCTAGATGCTAAGGAATGTGCATGAGATCCACAGCTTGTTGGGTTTATGTTCTTACTATAGAAAGTATGTACGTGGGTTTGTTGAAATTGCATCTCCATTACATGCCTTGTAGAAGAAGGATGTGCCTTTTAGATGGACAGCAATGGAAATTTCAGCATTTGAAAAGTTGAAGGAAAAGATGACTTCAGATTCTGTGCTTGTGTTGCATGGTCTAAGAAAGTCATTCACAGCTCAATGTGATGCATGTGGTAATAGCATTGGGACTGTTCTTACGCAGGACGGCCAAGTTGTGGCTTATGAGAGCTAGATTCTCCATGGTGCAGAAAAGAACTTGCAAGTTTATGAGAAAGAGCTCTTGGCTGTAATTCATGCACTGTCTACATCGAAACATTATTTGTTGGGGGTGATTTTACAGTGGAGACACACTATCAAACTTTGAGGTACTTTCTGACGTAGACAAAGTTGTCAGAGAAGCATATGAGATGGGGAAATTTTTTCTCTCTATGTTTCATTTTTAGATTATACATATTGATGGTTTTAAAAAAATATTGTGGCTGATGCACTGTCATGTAAGCCACAAATTTCAGTCATCAGCATGGTTTATCACACTGGGTTGGATGCCATGAAAGAGCAATATGTTGCTGATTTGGACTTTGCTGATGTTTATGATCACCTTTGCAATGGCCAAAGGCATGAACACTTTGGCTAAGAGATGGATTTTTGATGATGCATGGGCGACTGTCTATCACAAAGCAGTTAAGGCCTAGAGTTATTACTGAAAGTCATGCTCCTCCATATGCATGACATAGAGGTATTGATGCCATGGTCAAGCTAGTGGATCATTTCTTTTATTGGTCAGCTTTGAGGCATGATGTAGAACAGTTTGTTAAGACATGCATCTTATGCCAGAAGGTAAATCATGATAGTTAAAAGATGCCAGGTTTGTTGCAGCCCTTGCCTATTCCAGATAGGCCCTGGCAAAGCATTGCAATGGAGATGCAATTTCAGCAAACCCACATACATACTTCTTGTAGTAAGAGCATAAACCCAAGAAGCTGTGAATCTCATGCACATCTTAGCATCTAGCTTATTCCATGTTGTCATGATGTCCGCCTCAAAGGTACTTATCAACCAATTCGATGCAAACATTTGCTCGAATTGTATCCACATTGACAATGAATTAAATTGGCTAGGCAACTTCCATTCGTGAGTGTCTATGCGCCATATTTGATCATCAGATTGGTGCTAAGTACTATTAAACCCCACTTCTCTAGTGTCACCAATTGATACTTATGGCCAAATGAATGACCTAGGCCAACAACTGGCACTAGATACCACCAAGTACATATGTGGCATAACTTATAGCAACTTTTGCCTTTGACATCCTGTGATGTCCTCGGGTCCTGAGCTCGTAAATTTACTCTAACCCCAGTTACACCTCACATGTGCAACGTTCACTTAACCATGTGATTAAAAATTAATCCACATGTTAAGTGAGGTTTCAAAAATATATGTCCTCATGACACTTGCCATTTGAGCATAGATCCGTCACCCTTCTACATCATAAAATCAATAATCTCATAGCACATGTCCAAAGAGTATACATCTATCAATCCATTTTTAGATTTTTCTCAAATCTTAGCATAATTGAAATTTCAGCCAAGGTAGTTGCATAAGATGACGATCGTATATGCCATAAATACATTCATTTGTAGTCAATAATTCATGCCTTCTCATCTCTTGTTGAGCCTTCAAAACATTTTGCTTTTCAACCCTGTTCATGGTTTTAATTTTCTAAAAGCACATGGAACTCCCTCTTGAAAATCCAATGAAATTTGAAGAAAAAGCTTGTGAGCCTACTATTAGAGGTAAGAGCTTTTCTCAGTTAGCACCATCGTAGTCCTGTTTTACAATGGCACTCATTGAAGATTTTGCCAACCTTAGGGAAGGGATCACATACCTAGCTAGGCATGGTTGGGGGCAAGGGATTGTTAGCATTGGGGCCCCTTGGAGAAGCTCATGATGTGAGTGGGGGCAAATGGCTAAAATACTAGTCCCATTCATCGTGAGGTTGCATCACATGGTGAATGCAAGGGGGAAATTCAACATAAGTCATAATTTCTAACAACGAGCGCACTGTTTTAAGGAAAAGCAAAAAGGGGCCGCCCGACAACTGATAGACTCGTCGCCTTGTCAGATCATCTGATTGGAAAGTGAAATTGCGTTCACCCTACTAGTCTTGTGTTAGTACCCTGTTTTTCAAGGTACTAGTGGGGTGAGTGTGGGGTTAAGCTCACCCCTCACCCTACAAACCTTGGGTGCGACCAAAGGGTTAGGAGGGGGTTAGCAAGGGTAGTGGGGTTGCACTCCCCGTGCTAACTCTGGGTGCGACCCACCTATACTCGATAAAGGGAAAATTATAGTGGGGGTTCGTCTACAACTGTTTACACGTGTAGCTAATTATCGTCTCTTATTTATATTTTTCCTGATTTTACACCCAAGAAGATGAGGTGTGTGAAGGATACAAACTGATACCCCCTACCACCACAAGTAGTTGGGAAGAGATCCGAACCGCGCGTCTGATAGCAAACAAGTCGAATTTCACGACGAGTCAAAGAATATTCTTTCATTCTTGTTGATGTGCTGTGCTGTTTGCGGTTGTGGGGGATAAAGCACGTGGCTTATCATGAGAGTAAACATCGTAAGAAGCACAAACACAATCATGTGCATATCTTCTGCAACAGCCCAATATGCTTGCGCACCATACTATAATATACCGGAACACCACACCTTTCATCTTGCAAGTGCAAAATGAATTGAGTGTGGCCACTCCTCCTCCGTTTATAGGACGAACTAGAAGTCAGTTGGGCAACAATCAGAGGGGGGGATTGTATCCTAGCCTCTAGCTAGTCCTGCGAAGGCGTCTGTAGCATGGCGATGCTGTTATGGGATTTTATACCATCAAAAAGCTAGGTGTATTATCTCTTGATTAAGGACAAGCATTGGCTGGTTACCAAAGCCAATGCAATTTAGTGCATCCATAAATCCAAGGCTTGGTGGAAAATGATAGTGATAGAAGGATGATTGAACAAGACCTTGTTCAAATACAAGGTCTTTCGTCGGAGAGTGATCATTGGTGGGCTTCCCCTTGCTTCACAGCAGCACAGAATCTGAAATGGCCACAGCTTCTTTTGTGCAACCAGTGTGCAATCTTTGCATCATGGGTTTATTTCCTATCCTTTGGCTAGGAAAATTCTTGGTAAAATATTCCACCCCGGTGGAGTCACATATGAATGTATTGTTCCATTTTTCCAGATTTTGGAGCTGTTGGCATAATTGGATCACCTGGAATGCATTTGTCTTTGACTCTGCTGCGAGGAACCATGGACACATAACCAAACTCGAGGGTCTTCTACACTGGTAGTTAGATCTTGTGCAGCATGCTGATCTTCTTCCTAGGAAGGATTTAGCTCCTTGGCATATGGCAACCTTTTGCTGCTTCTTTGCCGTGACTCTTGTACTCTTTTAGATATTTGATCTTCTATGGAGCAAGTTTATGCATGATGGCCTAGAGCCATCCTACATCTTGTAATCATGTAATGTTGTTCTTTTTTCGTAATTAATACAATTGCCTATTATGGAAAAAAGAGAGAGAGATGCAATCAATAATGGCCACCAAAGAATAATGCACTGAGATGCACTATTAGATGCAAGGGTGTCCATACATAAAGTCCAATGTAAAACCCTAAATGATCACCAAAACTATGGTTACAAGTAGAGATGCCAAATGGGATCTCATTAGATGTACTCAGACATTGAAACCCCCAAAAGGAAAGTCCTCAAAGTGGTGGTCTAATAACCATGGGGTTCAAGGTCCCAAACCTAAATTTGATGATTGCAGCACCCTTCAAGTAAGTATTATCCTTCGTCAAGGTCCCCCAACATCATAAGTAGAGAACCCATCTACTGGTTGTATAATGAATGTCACATCGGACTTTCCAATAAGATCCCTGTTGGACTTCCCAATGCTTAAGCAAGTCGCATGAATTAAGAGCTTACCATACATCCTTCCTCGACTCAGGCTGGTTACACACAGGCGTGCTCGGACAAGGGGCAAACCCCTGCCCAAGTGGGATAAAGGCAAACACATCTATTTAAAAAGACATATTGCGCCTAACAGGTCAGCCCACAATCCAAAGCTCTAACCATTAAGGCAAGTGCACTTTATGGACAAACTTCCCCGACCCTGGGTGTAAACAATATGATGGAGGACTTTTAGGCCAGGTGCAGGCTTGCACCCGGTGTGTACCTGCGGCCTCAGCAAATCGATTGTCCAAGGATTGTGGTAGTTGGGGGGGGGGGGGGGGTGTGGGTGTGTGTGTGTATAGTGGGCAGCAGGCTGTTTCTTTGATAGAATGGAAAGAAGTTCTAAACATTTGGCTTGATGGTTTGGAAGGAGACAACCTAAGTGTCATGTTTGCTTGTACAACTCTCAATCCAATCCATAGACAAATTTTTTTCTTTAAAATAACAATGGTTCTTAGAAGAACCACAATCATGTGGATGCTTTGGAACATGCAAACAATTGTTTGCATCTTGACCTGCAGTTCATAAAGTAACGTGGATACGTTCAAAGTAGAGTACATCAGTTACACATGCCATTACAATGTCTTGACCATATTGGCCTCTTTCCACCGCGGTGGATTGCAGAGGAACTACTGTACATACAAGGCTGCCCTAGAATGAGCACCCAATAACTATAGAGATGTCCAAAAATACTTGAGGCCAGCACCTGAAACAAAGCTTCCATAACTTGAGTGTGATTAGCTTACAACTTTTGTCTTGTAATGGTGGGGCTTTGATTAATCTTATTTTTGTCTACACCAATGCCTCAATGATGTCATGGGTGCACAGAGATTGCTTCTTCCCTCTTGATCAGACGTACACTGGCAACTCTAGGAGGTGAAGGGCGATGCCTGTCATTCACATGCACCTTACCTGCCTCTAGCCTTATGTTGGTCAATTGGCAGTCTAACCTTGTTGGGTCCTTCATGTCAATCATCAACTTGCACTCTTCTTTCTTATTACCAATGTCTATTCTCCTACTTTCAAACCTCTCCTGGGTTATGGGGAGCTTAGCTTCAACCAGAGTAAGTTCAGACTTGGTTCTTTTACCCATCCCTTGTTCCTCATTCTTATCTTTTTGCAGGGGCTTGTTAGCGACTTTCAATGAGGGTGACGCATCCCGTCCTCCTTGAGACCTTATATGGAAGTCATAATTCTGAGGATCTTGTTTAGAAGCCATGTTGAGGTCAAATGGAGACCTGCTATGAACCGGGTTCTCCTTGAAGTTTCTCTCCACGTTAATCGGGCTTCTCTCCTCAATGTCAATGGATTGGTTCGATTTGGGTCCATCTCCTGGTGCACTTGTGTACGCATCAGGTGTGGCTCGATGAGACTGAATGTTGTGGCTCATTTCTCTGTGTTTCAGTTCCACATTGCTGTCAGCAATCTCTCCTTTCAAAGTAGCTTTCTTGCAAAAGTTGCATGTGCCACTAGGAGATTGAGTTTTCCCTTTTAACCCCCTGGCCTTACTGCCAGAACGTGCATGGTGCTGCTGTTGATGATGATGCTCTTGTACTTGCTGGTGTGGCTGTTGCTGCTGTTGAAGATGCTGGTATAGTTGATGCTGTTGCTGCTCATTATTCAGCTCTTCAGGTGTAGTTCTATCCATCATCGTCAATCTCGAGGGGCTCTCTTCTCTATTTGCCAACATGCGGAACACCTTTACAAGCTCACCTCCAAGTGCGCTACACTTGCTCTCTGCCATGGAAGCTCCTTCAAGTGCAGTTTGCACACCCACACTGAAATCCTCCAGCTTGGAGTCTAGAATCCTGCATAAAAGCAGACATGTGATGAGACAACTGCACAACACCACCATCTTTTTACAATGTTATCCTTCATTTCTCAGCATCTATTCATTCAGATTACAACCATCCTGTCAGTGGTCATGTTCCAGAGTGCAACATACCAGGAATGGAACTTCAGAGATCATGTCAAAAAATGTTACCTTAAGTTAGAAAATGTCTCTGATTCCACCTGCTCTATTCGATTTGCCAAGCTCACTAATCGTGCATCTAAAGGTGTCCAGCCGGCACCATCGCTGAGACAATGGCTATCATCTTGGCTACTGTCATGGGATCTCATTCTCTGCAGAAAGCTTGAAAGTTCATGATATAGAGTCAGCAGTTTCTTTCTCTGAGCTGTAGTTATGTTATCCCCCTTCTCAATGTGATCCAGCCTCTCGTCAGTTGGTCCATCATCTCCACTGGTGACAATACCAGTTTCCAATGTCGCTATCCTTTTCTCCAACTCTTGAAGAAGCCTACCAGCTGCATCATACTTCTGCAGCCACATTGCAGCTGACTTCTCCAGATCCCCAGTACTGCTCTGCACTTCTTCAATGGATCGCACCATGCCCATTTGAGTAGTCTCCAACTTTCTAACCTTCTTGCAGCATTCATTGAGCTTGTCTGTGATACTGACCTGCTCAGCTGCAGTCTCTTTCATCCTATTCTCCAGCTCTTGCCTCAGATTATCATCTATTTTATCCTCAGTGACACTCTGCACAATATGCAATGAAGCTACATTGCTGTCTGATTTTGAACTGCACGTCGATACTTGGTCCAACTTTGTTAGAACTTTCTCCATCTTCTCCCTCAACTCCTTCACCTCCTGCTTGATTATGACATCCTGAGCCTCCGATTCAATTATCTTCTTACTCATTGCACTCTGTGAGTCCAATGACACACTCATCTCTTTGACTGTCATTGCTAGGTCTGCAAGAGCATCCTCTGTACTCTTAATATGCCGGTCAAAATCGTTCTGTAAAACCGGTTTTTCATCACTTGCCATAGTTGATCTCTCTTCTGGCATGAGGGAGGAAGAGCTTAGCCGTCTTTTCTCCTCTTCTAGGGCCTCAATAGCTGATCTAGCTTTCGAAACCTCATCCATCATGGATTTTCTCCACTCTTCCATTAGTTTCTCGAGCTCCTGGCTATAGTTTATTTGTGCCTGCCCAGCAGCCTCAGCAATGTCTTCAGATAAAGACAGGCTGTCCCTCTGAGTTTTACATATCTCTGCAAATGCCTCCTCAGCTTTTGCTGCTGCAGCTGCTGCTTCGACAGCAGCTGCAACAGCTGCCTCCTTCTCTAAGACTATGGATCCCTTCAAGTCTTTTATGTCTCTCTCTATGCCTTCTTGGATATTAAGGCTTTTGGCTTTTGCTTCACTGAGGACTACCATGGCTATCTTCTTCTCTTTGTCCATTGCTTCACTTATTCTCTTTACATCATATACTGCTGCTTCAGCAGCCTCCACTCCAGAAGCCAAATGCTGCTGTGCGTTCTGGTTTTCCCTCATCATATTGTCAAATGCCCCCACCATTTCACTTAGAAGCTGGTCAGCCTTCTGCGCAGCTGCTAACACATCAGCTAGAGTGGAAGCAGTTTGCTCTCTCTCCTTTTCCATCATGGTCAAATTTCGGAGTCTTGCTTCCTCCAGATGTGGGCTTAGCTCAAGTTTGCTTTCCAGATGCGAGACTCTGCTTTCCAAACCATCCAGTACAAGATCCCTTAATGGAAGCCCAGAAAGGATAGACCCTGCACCATCACTTTCTTGCTGATGCTGCATTTTCATCAGCTCTGCACACTGCCCTTCAATCTCATCCATGCGAACATCACAGTTTTGCTGCCTTTTCATCACCTCTTCACAGTGCACTTCAAACTCGTCCATGCGAAGCTCACAGTTCTGCTTCCAGCCAAGAAGCTCACCTCTCACTTCCTCAAGGCCACCAAGGTAGAGATGTGAAAGGCTCTCTACTTTATCCATGATAAGCATTCTCTCGGCAACCCCTTCACGATTTTTGTCCTTTGAGCTCCCCTTCATAATTTTCTCATTGGCATCGGACTCCATTAGCTTGTCAATGAGCTTCTTCATTCCTTCTCCTTCCTCCTTGAGCTTACTCATAGATACCCGGATCTCCTCCATCTCCAGCTCCATCTCCTTCTTCATGTCTTCCGTGTCCACTTTGATTTGCAAATTCTCCTTCCTGAAACATTGCAACTGCTTCTTCAAGCTTCCATGTTCCGACTTAAGCAGTCCTTGCTCTTTACCAATATTTTCTTTTGCTGTCTCTGCTATCTGTGCCAGCTGTTCCACATTCTCTTTTATTTCCTCTCGTCCTTTGGAAAGCAAATCAACCTCTGCCCACAGAAGCCGAAGCTCGGTCTTCATGTCAGCAAGCACTTTTCCTTTGCCCCCAGAAACTATCTCTGGACGCTGACAGAGACTTCTCTCAAGTTTTTCATCTATAAGCTCCTCCACCTGCTCTCTTCCAAGTTTGTTGCAGGTCTCATCGTTCTGTGGAAGTGAGCCTTCCAGTTGTCTCTTCATGCTTTCAATTTCTTTGAAGAGTTCAAGTTCTAAGGCAGCCAGGTCTGTCTTGAATCCATGAGTTACAGTATCCCTCAGTTCCAAGAGGAGTCCAGCCTTCATATCTGAAAACAAAAAAGCAACCTCCTTTTGCACAAATTCCAAATTCATCGGGCCAGCCTCCAACTTCTGGATTGCAGAATCCTCCAAATTGATGGGGCTAGCCTCCATTGTTCGGCAGATCTCACAACCGCGTTGAGACTTTTCCTTGCCCATCATCATCTGCATCTCATCTTTTAAGCTCTCTTTCATTCCCATCAGTTCATGCTCTGCATCCTCTCTCCAAATGTTCCATTCTTTCTCAAGTTCCTGCATTTGACACTGCCATCTCTCTCCTTCCTCCTCCACCCGGGTCGTAAAGCTCTCAATACATGATCTCAGTTCTCCTATTAAGCTCTGCAAACTGCAGATTTTGGCCTCCAATTCTGGTTCTCCTTGCAAACCTTCAGAAGCTCTGCCTCTCCTCTTTTCAGACCGGACGATTTGCCTTTCTAGGCCCTTCCTTGAGCTCCCAGCCAAGCCACTTTCACATCCACTCCCTAATGGAGAGTCAGAGTCCACAGCTTGCCTTATAACATGATCCATCACTTCAAGAATGCCCTTCTTCCGGTGCTTTTTCCTGCTAGTTTGTGTGGCAGCCTTCAATTCATGGGCTAGCTTCTGCTCTACAGCTGGAACTAGTTTTTTTGCCCAGTTAATCCCAGTTGAAGAAACCCTTTGGGTTTTGTCTTCTGGACCTGTCATAGACATGTGTTGCAATCTTGTTGTGATGGATGATGGATTTAGACCCGTATTTAAGTGCTTGGCAAGCATATCCAATGCTGAAGATGGAGATCGAGCATCAGCAGCACCTTCTTCTTTGCCCCCCTCATCCTCTCTCTCTTCAGAACTTTGTTCTTCCTGGCATACTTCCTCAATAAGTTTGTTAGAAGATGTTCTACCCTTCTCTGGAGAGCTTGCAGAGCTACCTTTGTTAGCCTCCATACAATGACGCTGTATGCGCTTCATCCTATCCTGCAACCGCTTCTCAAAGAAGTCAGGCGCATATCTGAATCTACGACCACCATTTGCTGAGGACTTGTGACTGTTATCTACATTGAAGCAGCCCTTTGGCTCTACTTGGGATTGCACTGGATTCCAATCTAATGCCTTTCTATGATTAGCAAAGGCAGCATGCCTTTTAAACTCCAGGACCTGTGATGGATCTGCAGGTTTATGCCCAGTTGGCTCGTTTTTCCTACTGTCTGCACCAAATGAATTAAGCTGGTTGGCAGGCAAGGGAGCACCTCGATGTTCAAGCACATCCTGCAATCGTCGGTCTGCATAAGAAAGCAGCAGTACTGTTAAAATGTTGGCTATTGTGATCCTGTGAGCCCATCTCAAAGAGTCTGCTAACCAATTATAGCACTTAGCTGTCATCAATAGCCACTCCTTCAAGTCATAATAAGGACATGGTGAAAAAGGGCAACGCTTGGTTTAACAAAAAGCAGACAATTCATATTGTGAGTCTAACATTGCAAGGGGAAATTTCAGGGTGTAGAAAGTATAATCAGGCCCCATGCCTGAGACTTGAAGCCGGGCATGCATCCCTTCTACATTACAGAAATGACACTGGTACATCTAAGCAAGCCTTGATTTCTTTCCCATAGGGTTGCAGTACAAGATTCACCTGACAAACACGACCTCGAGGACAACGGTGGTCTTGGCAAAACAATGGGCTCAAGGTTACTGCCACCTGTTGCTTCCGCTTCAGATCTCTTGGCTCTAGAGTTTCTGTGTTTCCGGGGGGGAGACAAGCTCCCAAAGCTGAGCAAGGCAGCAGGGTTCCCCTGAGTAGATTCGTGTTGAGGGTTAGCAGTCCAAATGCCCCAGGTCTGCTGCTTCTTTGGGGAAATAGAAGGGGAGCGACTGGTGATGGAGGGAGATGGAGCTTTCCCCTTATTATTCCGGCTGTGCCCTGTCTCTGAGCAGGCCCTACTGCTGCCCCTGAGCTCTAATTCGTGCTCGATCTCGCTGATGCGGGAGCGGCAGTCCGCGAGGTACTCCTGCAATTCGGCGAACTGGGGTTCTGTCCTGCGCTCGTTGTAGAGGGGATGGGAAGGGATGGAGGAGGCCACGAGGGTTTCGAACTTGCGCAGCTGCGAGAGCTCGTCGAAGAGGAGCTGGGACCTCCTGCAGAGGCCCGCCTTCTTCAGGGAAACGCGGGCGCTGCGGCAGTAAAAATCCAGCGAGGGGAGGCCGCCCTGCTGCTGCTCCTCAGTCTCCATCGAATGATGCCTTCTACCCCCACACAGGTTTCGCCTTGAGGGCTTAGCTCATCACCATTCAATGGTGGTTAACCACTAACTGTCATCAGGATTCAGCTGACACGCCCGAATGCCATCGGCATACGTTAATACCAGTCACTAATAATCTTTAATCCCCTCCCGCTCACACATGTATTTTTTATTGTGGAGTAGATTAACTTTACCACGCTAATGTCATGTGAAGTATGCTAACTTTACAATAACACATAAGGAGACCTTAGATCTGAATAGGTTATGTTGTTTTGAAGACGTGCAACCCAAGGATTGAACTTATGCACCCACAATGCTCAACCCACACTCGATCCAACTGGCTTGGGCCATCACCCCATTGGTAGAGATTAGGAGACAACTCACCAAAGAGCATTTAAGTTTTCTCAAGACTGCTTGGAGCTATCACTCTTACATTAAAGATGATTATGAGTATTCACAATGCTCTCACTTAGTTTGCCAAGCTTATCCATAGGATTAGCTCTAATAAAAGGAATCGACCTAAAAAAACAATACATTTCTAGCTTCCCAAATAGTCCAAATTAGCATGGCCCTAGTAACACTTCGATAAGGAATAAATCCTAGACTTGTATGTGCCCTACAAGCAAGAAATTCTTGCTCCCACATTACTTTCATGTGGAAACTAGAAGCCTTTAGCCATTTTTCAACCTGCCTCCATCATCACAGAATCTCCTTCTCTAGATAATAAATTGTGCAAATTAATGGCATTGAAGCCCAATTTCAAAATCTTGAAGCATATTCATTGCAACTTTACATAGGATAAAGTCCAAACTATTATTAGAAGTATCTCTCCATAATTTACTTGGGACTTTTGAAAGGATTCGATATTTAAGTGAGCATTAAGGTTGCACTAGAACTCTACTTTCATCCCCTTATCTTCATCTATTTGTAGCTTCAACAAAAACTTTGATATGTACACTTAAACACTTGATATTATGTTGTAGAGGAGTGCATGTAAGGAATAATCTTTTGAAGAAAAATCCGAAGTGAACTTTTCTTGGTATTTTTGGACCAAATATTCCACTTTTTCCATTCTTTGCCACCTCCTCAGGCCACCGCTGCTACCACCAACTCCTCCTCTCCCTTCTACTCTCTCTCTCTCTCTCTCTCTCTCTCTCTCTCTCTCTCTCTCTCTCTCTCTCTCTCTCTCTCTCTCTCTCTCTCTCTCTCTCTCTCTCTCTCTCTCTCTCTCTCTCCGCCCCGAAATAGAGAGTTGAAAAAGTGGTCATATATTAGTTATCATTGCAAACACTCACTACTAATGTAGTGAATAATTACCATTAGTGATGTACAGGAGGGGCATCAATTTTTTGTAGAAGATGGTTTTGCTTATCCAGTGATTTTTGGACAACAATATATCACACATCTACTATAAAAAACCTTAACAATTAAGCTAATCTTAGCAAGTGTTGAATTTGACAACAAATTATTCTTGATCTCTAGAATATACAAAGAATCTTTAAGTGTAAAAGTATTGCCATTAATAGTAGTCGATGCATCCTTTTGGACTCCTTTAATAGGATAACAATAGTTATTGACATATGATAGTACTACCCTTCATGACAAACTCAAGCAAAGTGAATAGATTGTGTTGAGAAGCAATACGCTTAATGGTACTATTATCAAAGTACCACCCTATACAACCTTTGTAGATTCTTATTTGGAAGGAGAGATATTTGCAATGCCTCTTTCTTCTTAGCCTCTCTCTAGGTCAATTTAGAATAGCCCTTAATGATATGATCCTTTTTCTCATAATACTTGCAATAGAGTTTACTGTTATTTTTCTTCTCATCCTTGTCAACCTTCTTTGTCTTAACAAGGCTAGGGCTTACTTTTATTTTTCTTGTCATCCTTGTCAAACTTCTTTGTCTCAACAACATTTGTAGCTATCTACTAACTAGCAAAAAAAGTAGCTTTAAAATTTTTTTTTTTGGACTAGCCACCAAACTTTAGTTTGTAACATGCATAAGGAACTTGTTTCCTTAGGATTTTCCTTATTGTAGCAACACATAAATCAACTCATAAGATGACAAAGTATTTGGATTGCCTTTCATCATCAAGGGAAGAGTGGATGCATAACTCTAATAATATTCAAAAAGACCATTGAGAGCATTTTGTACAAGTGAATTGTCTAGAAAAATCTCATCTATAACAATCAATTGTTCCTTAAGATATTTGATTTTTATTAAAAACTATACATAGAGTCACCTATATCGATATGTTTACTCTCTAATTGCTTATGTAAGTAAGCAACATGAATCTCATTTCTTTCTTGATACAATATTTGAAGCATCTTTAGCTATCTTATATGAGTAAATATGTGGGATCATAGTATGTTTAACAAATAATGCAATCAAGGTATGAGCCTCTACATCCCTGCTATCCCAAAAAATCTCCTCACCCATCTCCACTACTTATGTACTTACAGCTTCCAAGTCACCACTAAAATGTTCTTTGATTCCATGCATAATATTCTAAAGCCCTTTTGTAAGCAATACATCACACACAATAGAAATTCATAGCGAATAGTTGGTTCCATCCAACTTGTCCTCAATAGTCAACATACTAGGTATATTAATGTTGCCAATGATGGCCATTTATTATATTTGATGCAAAAGTTACAATTACAAAGGAAAATATGCACAAAAGTAATCTATGCTAGACATCAAAACATAAGATGGACTATAAAGGCTCTTACCTATAGAATTGCCGCTTCAAAAATTGGCATAAAAGGACAAAATGGTTTGGTGTAGTACTAGACTAGTGCAAACAATGGCTGAAAAAACCCACATAGTATTTTTCAACCTACAAACACTCATCAAATCTCATCCCAATCAAAGGAAATCAAGCAAAGGGTGTTCATGACTCTTCTCATGATGTTGAAGCTCTCTCTAATACCAATTGTTGGATTTATGATTGTAGGAATATGCATACACAACTTGGAGAACTAAAAGCTTGAGGGCATATAACATGAAGTATTAGTGGTATCAATAAATAAGATTTATAGGACTAAATATCCCCTCTAATGAATATGTATATATATAAGGTTGGGGGAAAAGAATCTCTTAGAGTGGGAAAAAAGTATCCTTGGTGCTACTAATTGTTTTCACACACATAATTACTGAAATATAGTAATAGAAAGCCCTTGATGGAGAAGTTGACTTGATACATTGCTTCACTCATGACCAAGTTTATCTAGTCTACCTAGCGTTACTTAGAATATAAATTAAAGTTATTTCGATAATATACATCATATTTACTTACTTATCTTGAAGGAAAGTGCTTTGATTGCAAAGGAATATAATTTGGAACTATCTACAAGGTGCTAAGAAACTACCCTATAAGGTAGTTTTGGACATAAGGAACCTACTTATAAGATAGTTCTAAATAGAGGTGTAGCATGATTCCCAGCTAGAGGCCAAATCATCATGGGATAGTATGATATAAATGTATTCCATCATGCTACTTTATTAGGAGCATCAATCAAACTCAATCAAAGCTGAATTGTCAACGATCCTTAATTCACTCCTAGATTCCAAGATAGTATTAAATAGCAACTGTAACCACTTTTCGACACCTAATATCTCTCAAATGGTGTAGAATTTATGCTTGAGTTGAACCACAAAGTTGTAGCTAATGATCAACAACCCCACAAAATCTCATCATCATTTGATTCCTCACCAAAAAGATATTATCCTTGCACACCATAACCATAGGTGGCTTAATTGCGAATTTTGTTATGTTGCCAAAAGCGGTAGGCAAAGTCCCAACATGCAATCAGACCCTTCTCTATTTCTTCAAGTGTGCATTAACAACCTCTTTTATATGATGCCAATCTATCCGAAGCTCTATTTTCCAAAAAATCTTTCAAACTCTCCTATAAGACATGATTTGCTACTTGTAAAAACAACTCAATCTTTTGTGCCTTTAGATCTAGTTACTTTGCTACATTATCAACATCATAAAGAGTATGAAGAGATGAAGATAACAAGGAGCATGAAGCTCATAAATTATGAAAAAGACCATGTTTTCAAATAATAAATCATTATAACAAATGCTATAATGAGATCCAAGCTCCCTCCCATGCAAATTGAATTGGCAATAAGCAACACAAATAAGCAAATCAATAGACCTACATAGATGCATGGAGGGAAGACTAGTCTTTGGCCCAAAAAGTGGGCTAGATGCCCAAGGGGGTGGGGAAACCCTAACCCTAAAAAGTTGTATAAATAGGTTGGAAGAGGATGGAAAAGGCTATTCATGTGTGTGCTCATTTCTTGTACCCATCTTCTTGCTTTCTTTTGTGAGTGAGGGAGAGAGTGAGAGTTGGAGAGACCTTGAGAGAGGGAGTGTGTGAGGGTGAGGAACTAAGCGAGAAACCTACAAACTCTTCTTGAGCACTCTGTGATGCCTAGAGAGGAAGTGTGTAAGGGTGAGAGACCAAGGGTGAAACCTCCATACTCTTCTTGAGCACCCTCTGATGCCTATGCCCATGCTACTTCCTTGCATGTGAAGGCCGTAGAGAGTAAAGAAAAAAAGGAGTGCATGCGTGGATCATGGAGCTTGCCAAGCGCGACCTTCAAGTGTGAAGGTGGGCCAAGTGAGCTCATTAACAACGGATACGACTTTCACCACGTGGAAGAGGTTAGGTGAGAGCTAGCCATTGCACTACATATTCAAATCTCTTGAATCAATAAGAGGGTATCCAATGTCCCAAAGCATTGAGCACATGTTGCATAACATATTGGTTCTATTGTTGGGACCAAGGACACATTGAACATGTGGTCATTTGTGTGTCTCGTATGGTGGAATAAAAAGGGTAAGCGTTGCCAACTTCAAAACGTTTCTCAATGATTAGATTGGTGTTCTCATGTTGACTATGTGCCTTGATTTTGGGTCTTAGGCTACGATTGGGAGGAATGAGGGCTTGGGAAAGCCCTTGGTATTATCTTTTATTTTTAAATATTTTTTCTTTTCTTTGGGTAGTGATCTTTGTTAAGTTCATTGCTAGTAGGTTAGTTCCTTTTTTCATTGGTTAAAAATATTATCTTTTCATTGGGAGGAGGGGGTTTTAGAAAGGCATTAACAAGTAAGTCTCCTTTATAGGTAATATTTATTTGTTTTATAAAAAAGGGGGTAAGTCATGTTAGTAGGTTAACATAATTAATAGGATATTGTAGATTAATTAAGTTAGTGTTATTAGGTAGATCAATGTTAGTTTTTTTTAAAAATAGATTTATATTTTAAGAAAAGCAAAAGCTTGTCGTGTTAATAGGGGGCTTAGGGTTATTAGCCCCCCTCCTTGTGTGAACCATCATCTGCCTCGAAGCGTGTGTCGGTGCTCCCTGCCATCATGGCCTAATCCCTATTTCCTAGTGTCTGGACTTTTTCCCTACCACCTATCATCTTGGGACAACTTCCTACCAGGGCCTAAATTTGACGGGTCCCTTAGATTTTTTTAATGACAGGCAAATGTTAAAATTTCCTTTCACATGACAGGTGATATAAAAAAGTTTATTAGTCAAATGACAGACAAAAAATGTGAATGACAGGTGACAGAAAAGTTTTTAATTAAGGTTTTAAAACTATAAATTTGAATGCTCATATGATCTAAAATCAATGTTCAATCCACTTTGCATATGACAAATGAGTTTTCACTACCTAGCAATACTCCATAATAAGAAGATAAATTCGAAATGCTACTGTCTACAACCTATCATAGGAAAATAGATTCAAAATGTAACAACCCAACATGAGCCACAATTCATCATCCATATATGGATTCCCATCAACCATTCATCATAAAAGAAATAATTTAAAACTCTCCATGAAAATTGCTAGCACAAGCAATAAGAAGATGCATCCATGATCATTCTAGTGGCATTGCCCTTCTATTCTTTGCATCCATCCAAATATCCCAAATATCTTTCCAATCGATTTGGGAGCTATCATGTGCATCAATGGATAATAGCATCAACCCATCTAGTGTGTCGAGACATAAGCTGGATCTCAAGTTATTTTTAATAAGATTTTGTCTAGAAAACCCTCGCTCACAAGAGGCTGTACTTGCTGGAATGACTATGCATGTTTGCCATAAACGCATCATCCCTGGATATAAATCCCACCAAGTCTTTGTGCTACTACAAAACTCCCAAGCATCATGCATGCCCCTATTTCTTGCGACACGATATACCATCCCAACAAAATCCTCTCGTTCATTCATGCATCTTCGAATATCAACTGTTTGACTATCAACATTAACTTTGTTGATTAGTCTTTCCAACCATTCTTGGCTCCTTTTGTCTCGATCAATATCATCCATGGGATATGAAGAAGGATTAAATATCTTGAATGCATTGAAGACTGGTAGATCCTCAAATCTACTAGTCAAAGCATTCAAAACATTTTGCACATATGCTCGTGCAACACCAATGCATTCTGAAAGAGAACCTGTCTCATTTCCATCACCTTCAGGAATTGTGTTTAAGTCCAAGTCCTCATCTTCTTTTTCTGAATCACTTGTATTCTTAGCTCACTTTTTCTTCTTTTTTGACACTTTTGGAATTGCAACATATTTCAATACATGTGTATGTGATATACCATTACCATCTACAAAAACCAACTTTCCATTTTTTGTCATTTTCAAGAATGCCGAGAGATGCTTTGAACCAATACCAAATTGGTCATCATCACACGTGATATATCTCCTATTGAGCTTCTCAAATGTTAGATCTATAAGGGCACCAATCGTTGTTACATCCATCTCTTGCCTTTGAAATTCAGAGTTGAGTTTGTTCAACTCTCCAAGTACATCTGCTAAAAGGTGTATGATGAATTGTACCATAAACGTTATAGCATATTTATGCCATTTTTTCTCATGTCGTTTCCACTGCTCAAGAATAGCAGGCATAATCTCAACAAACCTTTCCATCACCTTGCCCCTTGAGAGCCACTGAACTGCATGCATTTGCAACATTTTCATGTCCATAATGTCATACTCATGCATTATTTTCCAAAGTTCCATATGTCGATTTGTTGATCTTCCTAGCCATGAATATACTTTGCTTGAAACCTTATCCACAAAGGCAAATATATGTGAATGTGTCACAAATCCATCTTTTGCTGCAAGTGCTTGTCGATGGGCAATACAATGAATCCCCATGACACGTGGCAATGATGCTTGAAAGCGTGCCACAACTCCTGTCCTATGCCCTGTCATAGCCGAAGCTCCATCACTTGCAATAGCAACTAATTTTTGCATGTTTAAACCACTTTCCAAGAAAAATGCATTTATAGCATCATACATGGCCTCAGATGTTCCATTATCCACTGGCAACAACTGCACAAATCTACAAATTGCATGTCCTCTACGTCCATCATTGATATATGAAACATAGATAATTAGATGCTTTTCCATAGTGCGGTCAGTGCTCTCATCAATGAGCAATGAAAAGAAAGGACTAGCACACATCTCTGCATACATTTTCTTTCGAACATGGTCCCTCATAGCCAACATCATTTCCCTTCCTGAAACTGGATTTACATAGGATCCATACTCATCTGATACTGGCATATTTGGAGTACAAAGATCCCTTTGCAACCTGCATAACTGCAGATATTTTTCCAATGGTATGTCCTCGCACACACAAAAATATACCAATTTCATGCATGATATGATCCGCTTTTGTTCACTATGAACTATGGTATCTAATCCATGGTCCATAGGTCCTTTGCCATCACTGCCAATCTTTGCCTTGGCATTACGAGCATGCACTACACTAACGTGATCAGAGGTCTTAGCATGATCATTCAATGCCGACAATTGGATGCTTTGAGAGCCTCCTTGTGTATATGTATTTACTTTGCTAGCATCTTCACACCATTGGCATTTCACTCTTTCCTCGTTACACAAGTTTTTACATATGTATGCCCATGGATGCAAAAGAGTCCATTGATGTCGCCACTTTCGTTTCACCTTTTTAATCGAAGCATCAACATTGGAAGAACTCTCTGTTACATTCACATTTATGTTTTCTGTATCATTTGACACTGCTAAAGTCATTCCCTCTTGCATTCTAGAAGCATTTGCATTTAGTGCTGACATTTGACCCATAGTTTCATTAGCATCTCCTGATACAAAACCCCCTGGCCTTCCACCAGCACTTTGACCTCTTGATAGAAAAGAGGCTATAGAAGGATAAGCCTTTCTTTTCCTTGCCAAAGCCTTTTGAGATTTGGATGGATTCATGGTCGAGCTATCTACAATACACAAAAAGATAACATAAAGTAATGTACCTTATGTTATGAGTATAATATGCATGCTTTTCAAAGGTTGTTTTGTGAAACAATAAAAGAAGGTTGTCAATGTGTACCTGAAAGTAATAGCTCAAGTCAATATATGTTGGTGAATTGGAGAGAGATTTCCAAGTCCCAAGCCTCCCACTAAATCTCCAATAGTATCTATGTCACACAATAACTATCAAGGATGATTACATCCATCAAAAATTGAATCATAATGCACATTAAACTTTGAATATAGCATTATGTTTCAAGTATTGCATATTAAGCACCATTGATAGATTGAATCATAATGCATATTATACTTTGAGTATAACATTATGTTTCAAGTATTGCATGAATTGTTGGATGTATTATGCTTTCAAGTAATATACTTTCAAGTCCAAAAGAGGTTGTCTCCAATGGGTTAAAGGCTAATATTTCTCACAAGAGATTCTCTTTGGAAAATATGAAACAAAATTTAGATGATGCGTGTCCACCAATCACTCAAGTTGGTTAAGATACGGCTCTTAAGGACACACGTATGAAGTTACAAGGAGAATCCTAAAACAAATCTTCAATGAAAGGGATGGTTTCTATCTCTTTTACTACTTTTAAGAGAAGCTACAACATGCTAATTAACTAGATTACTTTCCCCTTAAATATAAGCTAGACTCCCCCTAACCATATTTATATCTTGATTTATTGGCACTCGTAGAATAAATCAATCAATTGGTAAAATAAAAAAACCCATTGTATCATTACTAATAGCATGGGCTATGTAGGTACCTCTTTGTTTGAACTCGACTCTCGCTGCCAACCAATGGACCCTCGAGCCTCCGCCTATTAGAATCACCTCAGTCCGATGTTGAGTAGCCTTGTGGGTGAACTGTGACAATGGACACCGGTGACCGGATAGCCTATAGGTTCTTGGAAATTTTTGGGTGATGATTCACGAAGGGTTTCTCTGCGTGTGTGTACAGGTAACAGTGTTGTCACATGTGGGACGGGGGTGGCCGCTGCCCAGTGCCCACTGCCCTTGGACTGCGCCAGTGCAGGCTGCAGCGAAGTTCCTACCACCGCTTGGTCGGCTTGGGCTATATATCAAGCCCCATCGCCACGTAGGTGATGGGCCCCCTTCACATTTTCCGAGTACCCATCCTCCATCTTCCCATCCGAAAGCGTCGGCAATTAGGATCCTATAGGAGAAGCCTGAAGGCTTGCAAGAAAAGCCATCGTTGTCTTGGTGATGGACCCGACCTGACAGCCAACATTTGTTGGCGGTGTACTTATGGGGCCCACCGAAGGTGATGGGTTCGTCCCATTCCTGGTGAATGAGAATGAAAAGGCCCCTAAAAATGAGAGATGTGTAGAACGTCTCTTGCTCTCTCTGGGAATCGACCCTGCGTGCTCTTGCCACACCTTGACCCATGCTTCCACTGTACCGCGTATTTCGATTATACAGGATTGCCCCTCTTAAAAATTTTATTGCCAACAATGAAGAAAAAGCTTTCCGCTTTAAAAAACCGGCGCTTCCGGTTGGAAAGACCTACATA
Organism: Lygodium microphyllum; assembly: GCF_053477565.2. Classification (NCBI taxonomy): domain Eukaryota; kingdom Viridiplantae; phylum Streptophyta; class Polypodiopsida; order Schizaeales; family Lygodiaceae; genus Lygodium; species Lygodium microphyllum. The sequence continues at coordinate 149,925,587 of NC_141137.1, forward strand.
CAATGGGGCATGGCGGGCCCCTTATGTATATCTATCCTCAGCCACATTTGTTGGCATGTAATTGAAAGTGGCTTTCCCTTCTCTCTCTCTCTCTCTCTCTCTCTCTCTCTCTCTCTCTCTCTCTCTCTGCGCTAGTTTTTCCCTTCCCTTCGACACCTGTCCATGGAGGCATAGGAGGACCTCTCTCTCTCTCTCTTCGTGCCATCATGCACGTGATCTCTCTCTCTCTCTCTCCCGTGCCATTAGACGCTTCCCTCTTCCGCACTCACTTTGTAGGTACATCCGTAGAGCTGGGTAAATATCCCAAGCACTGTCCCGGCAAAACGGAAGTCTGAAATCCTACTCCCTTGTTGAGTTTTCATTGGCTGATTACCGATACTACAAAATCATTGGGCAGGCAATTAGCATGCAGGGCAGAGGAGCTGTAGCATCATAATCGTCGATCTTTGCATACATGGCGATTTCCTAGAGCACAGTTGCGGGGGTCTGCTATATGTGGTGACCTCTCTCTCTCTCTCTCTCTCTCTCTCTCTCTCTCTCTCTATGGTGCCATCAGGCGCTTGTGACCTCTCTCTCTCATGCCATCAGGCTCTTCCCTTTTCTGTACTCTGTAGGTACCTCTGTAGAGTTGGGTAGATATCCCAAACACCATCCCAACAACGAAAGACTGAACTCCTACTCCCTTGTCCAATTTTCATCGGTTGATTATCGATTACTACAAAATTATTGCACCAAGCCAATTATTGTATGGTGACATTTTACTCCAACCTTCATTTTAATGCTGATATTCTATGCTATTTGTTGGTGACTTTCAAGCTTATTTGCACAATGTTTCACGAATGAATGCGGATGGTTATGTTGATGGCAACTTCAAACATTAGTATTGCAGTTAGAAACTGGCTTTCAGGGATGGAGGCAGTTGCTATTCTTCCCGATGGAGTCCTTGCTAGCTAGCTACCTTAAAGAAAAGCTCTCATGAAGGACGGAGGCAGATGCACACATGGCTAGCTTTCATAGATTGAGGCACACTAGACATCAAGCCTCCTTTTTCACTTTTCATGAGCCCTCCAACCTCTGGCATGTTGGTGAGCCTTGCTGAGCTTGCCCTCGGCCCTAGAGCCTTTTCCTTGCCTTGGAACCTTCTTTCTTGAAAAGAGAAGTATATATATTTGGATAGTCATTGGTCCATGGCTGGAATATCACTAAGGATGGCTCTTATAAAATCCTATCTATGAAATTATATACTTCTTGTGGAGATATATTGTGGTGTGCCCAAGTGAAAGGCAAGATGGGACTAAACTGAGCGTGTCCACTCCTTGGAGAGGCACCTCCTTATATTGACTAACCGTGAGAGTACAACCAACTACTAAGGATCTTGGCATACATCCAATAGGTTCACACCTGGGCATGACCGACCACACACCACAATATTCAATATTTTTATTATGTCTACACATTGTGAGCCATCTACTGTGAGTACCAAGGTGACCTATCATTATTGTTAATCTTGGGTTTGTTATGATTTGATAGAAAGTTATTATAACTCAACCTGCATAATGGATGGTTAAGTGAAACTTTGCAAATGTTTGATTAATAATGTTGCTCTTTGAAAATTCAACTTTTTACTACAAAAATTCTTCTACAAAAGCTAAATATTTGGCATCCCAAAACTATAAAATTATCTCAAAATTTGTGAACCAAAATATCAATACCTTTTTGTTTTTGGATGCAGCCATGCATGAAGGTGCAATTGCTGCCACAAGAGCCCATCCATGCTTTATCCTTATAATGGGAGAAGTTAGTGGATACCTCTTCCAAGTACGACATCATGAATATAGCTTACATTCCCATGGACTCCATTGTTGATTTTATCAAGGGTGAAAATAAAAGGCCCGATGCCCCCACAAATTTTCGTGTCCAATAGACTAAAAAACATAGTGAAGGGTCACTAAAAAACCAAAGCATGATAGTTTTAAGGAGCTAAAAGCGTAAGAAATTTTACTCTTATAAGACATCATGTTACAAAAGTATTGAATTTTTGCTCTCATAGAAGTATTGGACATTTGTTTTCACAAAAAAAAGTCTTGAATGTGTTATAGGTATTGGTGTACATATGGATCGAAGGACTTGAGGGATAAGGCTTTGGAGCCATGACTAGTAAACAAAAGGCATGCTGTCTCAAGAGAAAGAGCATGCAGATGCATCCATAGTCTCCTTTGATGATGTTTTTTCAGATTTGATGTCTTTGATGTCAAATGGCCACTCACAGGTGCTCAATGAAGCCTTATGAAGCTCCCAAACAAGCCACAACAAGCTCTTGCACAAGCGCAAAGCATAAACTATTGAGAAGCAAGCATGGGAACTCTCCTTATACTGGAGAGGATAAGGGTAGCTAGGTGTGAATGGGCTGGAGGATAGGGGAGCAAGGGGAAACCCTAACCCTAACCTCTCCAGAGGCTATATAAATAGCCTAAAGTATTCACTCACAGTTGAGGAGAGTGTACTAGTTGTACCTTGAACAACTGACTAAGCAAGATTTTATTCTTATACTTGAGCTCTCTCTCTCCCTCTTATGCACACTCTCTCATGCTTCCAACTCTAATTTTCCACATGATATCAGAGCAATCTCTGATCCCTTTAGGTTCCCTAAACCTCATCTCAAACTAAGTGCATGAGAAAAGCTTCATTTTCTCATCTTGGACGTTCAACCTCCATAGCCAGCCAGTACCTATCTCCATTGGAGGAGCTCATGTGAGCAAAAGAGGGCATATCAACCTTCGATTTCTTTTAAGGAAATCCTCTCCAGCTCAAGGCACAACAGTCTAGCACCACAAACCCCCAGATTGGCCACACATCATGATGGCATTGCGAAAAAATGCAAGCACGCACAAACACTACAAGGATTTGAGCTAGTAGCGATGCCGATTAGCGACGGTGGGTAGCGGCGTCGCTATTTGCATCGCTATTGGCGTCGCTAACGACGCAAATAGCGACACCAATAGCGACGCTCCACAGGGAAAAAAACGGGCCGAAACCGAGCGCGGTTTCATTTCGCGTTTGCACGTTTTGTATTTTGAGAGCGAGAGCGAGGGAGAGAGCGACCGTCGTGAGAGAAGGAGAGGAAGAAGACTTGCCGCCGCCGCCGCCGCCGCGGTTGTTCGCAAAGGAGAGGAGGAGCCTTCATCACAAAGAGGAGCCGCCCCACACTTGCCATATCTCATCGGTGAGTCTCTCTCTCTCTTTCTTTTGCTTATTTAAGGTTTAAATCACATTCTCTTTTGCTTGTTTAGGAGAGAAAATGAGAGAGAAAGAGAGGGAGAGGGAGAGAGAGGGAGAGAAAGAGAAAGAGAGGGAGAGGGAGAGGGAGAGGGAGGAAGAGTGCATTCTCTCTCTCCCTCTCCGTTTTGCTTGTTTAAGGTTTAAATCACTTTCTTTTTTGCTTGTTTAGAAGAGAAAATGTGAGAGAAAGAGAGAAAGAGAGCCTCCTTGGCGAAATGGTGTCTCCGGTTCTCTGCCCTCACTCATTGTCCTTTCACTTGACGGCTCTTGCTCATGGGTTGGTGATCTTTCAAGTGTCTCCCCCACTTTCTCTTCACCTTTCACATCTCCTATAGCCTCTTGGATGATACCTGTTTGGATGATACCTGTTAGCACCCCTCCAAACCCTATAATCAATGCTTTGGATGATGATTTCTTCCTTACCATCCCTGCTATGGAAGCCGAAGACTCCCCACCTACTGGTCTTGTACCTGTGGCTACTGCCTTTACCAAATATTCAATAGTTTTCCACACATAGCCATTCCAATTCACTTCATCCAAGGACTTGGCTGCAAGGCTCTCTAGCAAGGGCACTCCAATCCTACTCATTAAAGAATTGTACCTCTGACTAGAGAACAAAGCATGGATTGTCTTTGCTTGCAACTTGACCTTAGGGTTTGGGATATAGGCTAGGCTGATGCTGACGCTGGTGTGGACTTGGGTCTTGTCCATTCCCAGCATATTGTAGACAACTCTTTTAGGCCGCCTCCTCTTGACCTTGTTGACCAAGGACAACACTCTTTCCACCATTTCTAGGCTCAATTCAACCTCGACCCTATGGGTTTCTTCTCCTTGTCTCACAATTACAGTGGCGCAGTTTCTATTAGCATCGAAAGTCTGTAGGAACTCCTTGCACTTGCTGCAGTCATGTTTGACCTTCTCCACATACTTTCCCAGATTGCATTGGTTGACGATCTGCTTCATGGTGGTCGGTTCTTCCATGACCACATCCTCCAAGTTCATGATATTCCTGAACTTGAACTGGTTGAAGGCTCTTATCTTAGCTGTTAGGCCGTACTTCACTTGTTTTTCTTCCATGAATGGGAGCTTGCTGCCTTTGTCTTGTCCTACCATGTCAGAGATGTACCATCCATCCCTACGAGTGTAGTGAGCTTACCACCATGCTCGATCGAGTTGCCTCCTCTCCCGAGCACTCCGATAGCTCCATGATCCAAGTGCAAGTTTCAAGCAACCTCCATCCTCAAGCTCCATGCTCCAAGCTCCATCGTCGCAAGCAAGACAATAGAAGAGAAGAGAAGAGAAGAGAAGAAGAGAGGAGAGCTTCTTCATCACGGTCCCTCACCCTCACACACTCACTCCCTCATACTCTCACACTCCCTCTCTCAAACACAAGCTCAAGCAAGCAAGCAAGAAGAAGAAGAAGAAGAAGAAGAAGAAGAAGAAGAAGAAGAAGAAGAGAGCTTCTTTTGGCCACACACAAGAATGAGCTTCTCATTCCCTTTTCCACTTTATATACAAAACCCTAAATCCCTTTTGGGCGGTCATCCGCTTATCCCCTTTTTTACATGGCCCACCAACCATTTTTCCCATTGTCCTCCTATCTTCCTATCTTCCTTTCTACCGCCTATCTACTTTTACAATTTAAACAGCGGGTGAGAGCTCGACGCTCTTAAAATAAATCATGGTATGCCTTTGTGCTTTTTTACAAAATTATTGACGTACTCTTTTTCTTGTGCACCTTTCTCCTTGATTTAGGACGTTTCTACACTTCTTATGTTTCCAGATTCTTCTTGGCGCGCCTTCGTCTTCCTTTTCACTTTTTCCTTGGCCTTGTCTTCTACTTTAGATTTTTCAGATTTTCCACTTTGTTTGACTCAGGGTTAACATTACCCCCCTCATAGTCCCATGGCACTTTCTGTCATAGGTAGCAAGCTTTGGTATGCACCAAAGACGTGCTTGGAAGGGGCTGCTGTGGTTTGCCTTGGAGGAGTTTTGGTGGGATAGGTGAAGGTTGTTGGGGGCACTTTGTTGGCCTGATTGGTTGGTGATAGGATTGTTTTAGTTGGTGATAGGGTTGTTTTTTATTAGGGATTGCACTCATGGTTGACACAGGTGTTGATGTTCTGGGGATTCTGTGGCGGGCGATGATTCTTTGGTGGGCTTGTAGGATGATAAAGGATCAAAATTAGAGTTGAGTGTTGATGAAGAGCTGACGGTCCTTTGTTGGAGTCCGCAATATTTGCAATTGAAAACCTCTCATGTGTGGTCTCTCCCTGGGGGCAGTGCTAGTCTTCTTATCGTGCATAAGACATAGTTTGATTAGTTTGGGAGACAAATTGAACTCTAAGCAAGCTGAGAGTACTGTTCTATACTTGAGGGTGGTGCATATATTATGTGAGTGCACGTGCATACTTAGATATTACGTAGTTTGAAGACTACTGGTTTGGTTCCTTGTAGCAATGGGTGGATGAAGCAAGGGTTCGACGGGGTGGGAAAAATTGTCAATGTTGAGGAGAAGTACACTTGAAGGCTTCTTGAGACATCATTTGTGATTTTTTCAATACAATGTAGCATAATTGAGATCATTGATGTCTTAGCCTTGGTAGCTAGAGGCTACTTGTAATGCTTGACGAGTACGGTGTACTTTCCAGGGTCATTCGTGCATTGCTTACCACAATCGATTGCAATAGTACTGAGGTGGAGTGCAAAAAAGAAATCGTGCAAATGGGTCAGTATGACATTTCTAACCATAGACAAGACAAGCTCCCTAGGTATGTCCTACCCTCTATGTGCCGTGAACAATTGTGGGGGTTGTGAAAGGGGCTAGGAGACTAGGGGCGGAGCCAGCCGACCAAGGTCAATGGACGTACCTAATTTGAGGACCCTTAGGTGTTGTGAGTTTTTTTTTCATGAATACAACCATTGCAATACGTTGAGGCTATCAGCCTTTCATTTGGATTGGAAAATGTCAGGATTCAAAGGCTGTGAAAATGGATATTACAACGATGATTGTGTTACTAGCCTCATTGCTAGGAGAATAGTTGTTGAGATGGGGAGATACACTTGAGATTTTACAAAACCTCTTTGTAAAATGCGATGTCTGTACACTTGAGGTAACAACTGCCATGAGTCAAATGTAGAGTTTGACCCAGAAGGAGAGAGTAGCCAATGACTATGCTTTGGGCCATGCGATGTGGGTGGCCTACAAGGGTGATTTTCACTTTCGGTAGTGAGGCTCTTGTCATGGCTCTTTGTGGCTTTGGTGGTCTTGTGATACCTTGGACATTGAATGCTTTTGTATAGAGACCTGTGTCATCCCGTATCCACTTGACAACTCATGAGGGTACATGCAAGTCATACGTTTCAACTATAATGAATAGGTGCAATACAAAGAGACATCGCTTATCTGAATCCCATGGTGTTGACTTAGATGCATATCACTTGTGCTCGATTATCTTTTTTCTTGGTTACAGACGTGAAATATATTAAAAGTAGATATGGAAAGTTTGCATAATTGGAGAATCTGCCCCTTTTAACTATCTAATGACAAAAAGACATGGCCAGATAGTACTTAGTAAGCATTTTGTACAAAATAGGGTCTATTCTATTTGTATGAGGCGGGGTGAGTTTGGCTGACCAGGCGACTTGGGCGTTGCCAGCGGGGGGGCAAGGAATTTGTTGAGGGGGTGAGGTGAGACATGTAGCATTTGAGGGATAGCCCTTGTGATGATGTTTGTTCTGCCTCGAATGCAGAGCGTATTCCAGCCAGTAATAGCAGATCTTTGCTCACGCCAAGTTACACGGATTGGTTGTGATGGAATGGGGTAGGGCTCATCCCTGGAAGGATAGATGAAAAATGGCAGAAAGCCTGTAGAAGGGGACGATGCCCCATGTACACCCTCAGAGGTGTTGGTTAGGGCTTCCCATGGTGGCCACGAGGACAACATGCCCTCCGCCTATAGAGGTGGGAACGGTCACACAACTTCTAGATGCGTGGTGAGAGAGGGACTGCCACTAAATTGGTTGCTTATTACACATTCTCTATTAAAAAAAAATTATAGCAATAAATTAATGACTCACTTTTCTTTAAGTGTTGATGATGATCTAGCATGGCCATGAGACCATTTAGAGACCAGTATTCCTAGTGCATCACTTAAAGGGGCGATCAGCGCACAATGATGGGGATATCTGGCATAGGCAGTACAAGTTATGAAGGGGGAAAGAAGTATCTACCAAGTGTAAGAGTGTACATAAGAACCAAGGAGTTACACATAAATGAAGATGGATTAAGTTCTAAGAAGAGGAAGTGCATTAGTATTGTGTATATGTATTTATGCGTGCATCCGGGGATGCATGGGAACGTTTACTTGTGTGTAATGAGCATTGCATTCATTTGGGGTCATCCTCTCCCTTACAAGTCAAGGTTTAAGGTCTTTTCAGCACTAGAAGGGTAAAATTCTAGCTCTTAGACAAAGGAATGTTGATTCTCACCTTGTAACAGAGGCATTTGTACAACATGTATTCATACAAAAACAAATATATATTGCACCCACTATGCCTTTTTCAACGAAACATTGCAAACATTAAGTGTTTGCTCATGTAAGTTACTCATGAATATATGTGTGCATCACGTGGGTTCAAAATAATATATAACCACATCTCTTGTCAGGAGTAATATAGATATATTTTCCTTTACATAGAATAGGAGATATCATAGAAGTATGTTACATAGATATCTATGTTACACTTTCTCTATTCTCATCTCTTTATATCCACCACATCCCTCCTACCTGCTACAATGGATGCTCGCGCACACTTTGATGAGTGGATCCACGAGACTATCTTTGCCAGCCAAGATGATGAAATATTTCAGATTTTCTCTAAGAACTTCAACCTTAAAAGTGTACTCTCATCACTAGATCCCCCCTTCAGGTTTTGGAAGACTTTCTAAGCACCACTGCTACTTGCACATACTCTATCAAGGGATCCGACATGAGTTGGCTGCCTCTCGAAGAGCTCATGGTATTTCAAGCACGGAAGATTCACTAAAAAGTGATGAATAGGTGTCTGGCCCATGTGGATCCTTCACACAGAGTATGCATTGTTCCCATGGGCAGTGCACCAGGTACAGTATCTTTGGATCTCGTGGAGTGTGATTGGACATTGGAAATTTATCTCCTTGCATTGGATACACCCCTAGAGGAGAAGATGAAGATACAACTCCACAAGTTGTTACTATCACATACACGAGAGAAGAACCAATTGAAGAGCTAATAAATGTTGAAGAGGAACATGGGGTGGTGGCAGAGCAAGGGTTGGCTATCATGGTGCCATATTCTTTAGAACAGCCACAAGTCGAAAAACCCAGCATTCTCTCCTTGACGCCTATTGAAGTAGATTGCTTCTATCAAATGTGTTACAATACTTGAAAATGAAGGAACAAGAGGTGTTTTCATCCTAGTCAGGGATTCGATGGAAGACCTAATCGATTATGATTACATGGATGTGTATCCGACGATGGCAGAGATTGGAAGATATGAGGGCATAAGCTTAAATACAATGAGTGCCATCATAACAACACAATAGCATATTACGTTGGTTGAAGAAGATTACCTTTTGCCAGATGTTGAATTTGAAGCACTATAGCATGATCTATTCGAACCAAGGCCCCGGCTTCCTACAAGGAGTTTGTAGATCCCTCTGCCCAAAGAGATGCCTCGTTGATACACAAGGAAATGAAGATACAAGATGATCTCGAGAAGGTGAGATTTCTAACTACCATATTTTTATGCGACGAAAATTGATGGTAGGGTGGATCGGGTCCCTCGAAGTCCACCAATGAAATCTTGGCTAAAAATGATACTTGTAGCTGCCCTGTCCAAAGTCTGGCGTCTAGAGCCACTTTTTGAGATTTCACCGGTGGACTCCGAGGGACTGGATGCACCCTACCGTCAAGTTTCTTCGCTTTCTAATAACTCTAGGTTAGTTGCTAAATATATTGTTTGATTTGACTTTATTATTTAAGACATGTTGTATATAGATGAGTTTGCATCAAGGCAAGGAGGAGCTCCTCATGCAGATCAACAGAAGGTTTAAGCTCTGAAGGAGTACATTGGCATCCTTTTTGCAGACTAGGTGGTCTTCCATAAGAAGTGCTCACCATGAGGGCAAGAAACAATCATGAAAATTTGAGCTTTGACCAAGTTTGGGCCTTTTTGAGCGATACTTGTAACATCTAGCTTGGAGAAGGTGGTGCTAATCAAGCGGTCAAAGCTTCTTTACTTGTTTGACCAAATGCATGGTGGAGCAATGTGTGTGATTACTACATTAGGTGATCTTGCTAAAGTGTCAAATCTGCTTCTCCTGGAGAAAGAGCTGAAAGGGGAGCGTGTCATTTTTGAAGCAAAAAATGAACTTCTATTTTCATCGAAAGCTAGCCCCTCCTCTCCACCAATGAAAAAGCCAAGGAACAAATGAGAGTTCTTGTTGGCTATCGGCTTTTTGTATCTGCCATCACTATCAGCCATCCCATATATTTTTTTAATGAATATAAGATATTTTACTTTGTCCTTATAAATAAATATTTATTGAATAAATGTATGGTTCATGTAAGTGTGACGATAATGTGTGGTATGTGAATGATGCATTCACATACATTAACATAATCCAATTTAATTATATCAACGTGTAGTACTACACTTGCAATTGTGCATAAGTAATAACATGACTTGTATCCATACATATTACTACTTTCGATGCATGCGTACATTAAACAAAAATTAAGAGTCGTGTTTCAAGAAACAAAAAAAAAACAACTTTACTCAATTATTTCAATTTAATACACATCACATTAGATATTATATATATTCCAATGTGGCATAGTATACAAATTTTTTGGCCTTCCAAGATGCTATGGTGCTATAACACTCATTAAAAAATATTGCATCATTAATCTCATAGCCTATGGAGGAGTCCCCTTGTCGCATCAAAGCCAAACGATAAAGTTTATGTCTTTATCTCTGATTGTGACGCACTTTGCATGGATGGCCACTAACTAAGTATTATCAAACAAGTCGATGAGAAACCCCTCTGCAAACCGTTTGCAGGGCCTCCATACCTATAGCAGCCCACCTTCCTACTGGTGGGACATCCCGCACTCATGCCCAAAATGTGCCCACCCCTTTCAGCTCCAAGTCTTGCATGGCTTCTTGAACAACCTTATGAAAAGATCTTTTTGGGATGAGAAGCTTATATCACCATTGGATTCTCCTTATCTCCCGAAGGTGACAATGCCCGATTTCCATCTCCTCTTCTTCTATGGTGGTTGTTGTGCTCTATAGGGAGCATCTGTTGCTACACTAGAGGATGGTCCACCTTATGCTCCAAGTGACGAGCCTTAGCGTGAGGCCTTCCTGGCTAAAATGGTGACATGCTTGCTTGGCGCGTGCCATGCAAGCTTGAGGAGGGCAAGATGGAGAAGAGATAGAGGTTGGGGGTGTGAGAATGGAGGAAGCAAAGAAAGCAAGATGTAAAAATGAGAAGAAGAATAAACTTTTAATCCATTTAAACCTCAAAACAAAGTTAATGCAGCTTCATACACATTGTCCATCATGTGATCGTAAATCTATAACCTTTTATCGAAATGCAATGAAGCTTCTCTCTTAAACTATGCATTGCATTCATATTGAACACATTGTTCATCTTACTATCTTAGCTCTCTTCGAACCCATTTGTTGCCTTGTCAAAGCCTTGTTTCTAGCCACTTGACATGGTTTTCTTTGGCATTTGAGGCTTCATAACACAATATTTTAGTGACACGACGTGATTCTATCATGTTTGCAATCGATTCATCAACACTTTCATTTTCTCTCTTTTGTGAGAGTTTAGCTTCATCTACTACTATAATCCTATACCACCAAGATAGCAATTGGATTATTGGATTGCTACCATTCACCCCTCCACCATGATTCGTTTTTCTTTGGTATGCACCATGCGCTATCCAATGTGAATTTTCCATCCCTCATGTGGACCAAACTCCAATGCTTTCCTTTTCTGTAAAGTATGGCCCATGTGCCTCAAGGATATGCTACAAAGACACATATCACACTTAAGTAAAACTATGCTCAATAGTTTATAAAATTTATACAATTTTAAAATATTAACTTAGTACACACCATATAATGTGTGATAGAGCTTTTGCCCCACACTTCCACCATGTTTTCATAGAAGCTATGCATAGCATCGATAAATTCTTGCTTATCTTCATTATTAAATACCATCTTACGAAGTAAGGGAGCCAATTTATTAAGACTTATTCAAACCTTATCTTTGGCCAACGTTATTTTTCCTCCATTACTTCAATCAAGAACTGTAAAATGTACATTTTTCCACTCATTATAGTCCTACGGCCTACGAACCATGACATTCCCTTCCTCATTGATGGGTGCTGAGAGAAACTTCCTAGCCTTTGCTCCTCCAAAGCAAGGCTTTTTTGGCAAGCTACCAAATATTCCTAATCTCTTCTCATCTTTTTCAATCGTCACTTGATGCTTGTGTAGCCCAATTTCTGATAGCACCAAGTTTCTCCATGATTCTAACAAAAGCCTCGAGTAAGTTAACCATGAATATATGTGTGAATCACGTGGGTTCAAAATAAGGTATTTTTAAAATACTATTTTTATGCATTTGTTATATACTTAAGGGTGTAATATAAAGGGGTTATTTATAGATTGAATAGAAAATGATTATGTTTTATTCAGAAAAAATTCATAGATAAGGATATTTATAAATAGGCCTTGAATGCACATGATGTAGAGGATATACATATAGTAACTTCCCCAAGATAAAAGCATGCAATGAACAAATGTTAATACGATCCAATTGAATATTGAAGATGGGCTTCCAAGTGGGATCTTCCCTATGCGTGTCGGTGCATTTCTTTTCATCCTTTCTTTCCACCCTCTCTATCAAGAAATATAGGAATGGATTCTTTTTATTTGCACCATTGGAAATTCCACACATTCATTTTAAAGTTTTCAAGTCTCTTGCAAGATGCCATTCAACCAATTATTAACCATACCCTTCAACCGAGAGCATCTAACCATGTTCTTGATGATTGATGATGCTTGGAATGCTTGTGTGTATAAAGAATAATTGCATCACCTCAAATGTTTCCTTAGGAACTTCAAATGCAGCGGGCCACCACACATGGTGCTTGGATTGAACACTAAATTTCCCTGGGTTGTTCTTATCGAATTGTAAAGCTCTATTCATCAAAGTTACACTAACTCTTTCAAGCTTTACTCCTTTGACAACCTCACTTTCATCTAATTTTATAACAAACTACAATTTACCATTACATTCCTCAATAGACATATTGTAGTACATTACCATTGTCGACTGCACCTTGTACAAATCTAAATAGTAATTGTTGAGTTTGTTGAACTTCACCTCATATGTATTTTTGGTCCCAACCTTTAGTGTTTCCACGTATTATACGTGCGTGGGATCTCCTATTAGCTCCAAAACCTTTATATTAAGTTGTTGTCCAGCATTTATTAACTTTGAAGGTTGAGGAAGAGGCATGATTCTATTTCTCTTCAGCACATGACCAAACCCAGCTTCACACCTTTGAATATCTTTGAACACAATATTAGTGAGTTTGGAAATCACCCAATTTCCATTTTTTTAATACTAAAAAGGTGGCACCCAAATAACCTGCCCATAAGTTTCTCAATACCATATGATGTGACCTATCATTGGAAAGCACTTGAAAAATGGAATCTATTGAGCTATAGAGCGCTCCATTTGGAGGTATAGTGTTCAAGTTATGACAAATCCAATGATTTGACAACGTGTCCCAAACTTATAGGAAATTCCCATATTTCCCAGTATGGTGTTTTTGAGTAAGCTATTGTGCTAATATTGACTTGTGCATCCACAACTGAGAACTCATTTGACACATCTTTTAATGTGCACTCAATCATCTTTTCCTTTACAACCTTAAACTTAGGATTGCTCAAAGTGTTTTTCAATGTACTTGCCTTCAGCAATCTACTAATACATAATCCAACCTCACCCTCACCTAGGTTCTCATTCTGAGCTACCTTACATGCTTCGATACATCGCTTCCACTAGCCGCTATTCACAATTAACTCATTGATTGGCTTCTTCTTTCGTTTGCATTCCTGTGTTAGCTTGTTGTTGATCTTTCTCAGGTCATCCAATTGTGTCTTTGCCTCCCCATATGAGATACCAAAGTAATGGATAGTGTCCTGCATTGAAATAATTTGATTGTTTTGTTGAATTATAGTGTCATTCAGTTGTACCACTTTTCCTATGATTTGTGTATATGAAGTTGATTTGCAACGATCATATCATGACAATTTTTTATAGTTTCTTGGAAAGTTGTAAATACTTTGAACACCTAATCATCGTTGAGCCGCCTAGTGTAACTGAGCAACCCATTTTCACCCTTGCACACATACTTCAACAAATTTGTGATTCCTAATAAAGTTGGAGATCTATTTTTTAAGAGGTCAATTGGGTAGATTCCCCCATCAACCCACAAGTCCACATGTTTCAATCCCATTTGCCTGTAACTCTGCAAAACCTGAGGGTTGATGCTTGTACGTTGGGTTCTTTTGAATAATGGGGCATATTCAATCTCTACCTTAATATACATCTCCTTCTTTCCTATATTCATTTTACTATTAATAGAAATGGGAAGCCTACTTGGTTGTCACAGGAGTTAGAGTGGAGATGTACGGAGAGACACACAAATATGCTAAGGGAAAGGAGGGTGTAAGTAAGTCACTCTATTAGTGAAGGTTGCATAAACATAGAGAAGAGGTCACAATAGAGCCATGAGAGAGTATAGATATGGAGAAAAATAGCTCAAAGGATAGGGATGTCCAAGACTTTTTATATTTTAGACATTTCTATTTTACCTCCAAAAACATTTCCAAAAAACACGAAATTTGACCAGTTGGTTTGTTTTTTTACCAAAAGCTAGAATATAAAAAATCCCCAAAATATCTTAAAAGAAAATTTTGAAATTTTATTTTTCTTGCTCTTGATTAAAAAATCAAATACCTCGTATCTACTAATCATTTTGCATTGAAAACAAAGCACCACACTCCCGTAACTAACTTCTTTTTTAATATAAAATTTGTTTGAAAAAGACTTCTTGAATGAGGAGAGAGAAGGAATCTGAGTATATCTTTGTAGATAATATAAAAAGGCAAAATGAGATTGCAAAAGTGGAGAGAGAATAGGATTATTTTACTATTCTTCTCTCCTCTTTTCCTTGTTTCAAGGAGGAGAGAGGGGGTCTAAAAGGTCCATTTGTGAGTTAATTTTTTTCCTAATGCTACCCACAGCCTCACTTAGAGCCACTCAAGACCTACTCAAAAAGCCAAGAGGGACAAAGTTAAGAGAAGGAAGTAAGAGAGAAGGTAAAAACATATGAAACTATACGAGTTGGAAGATTGACTCAATAAAGGAATTCTAGAGTGTCAAGATCAAATCTTGGAGCTTAGAAAGAATATGAGAATACTAGAAGAGGAGGAATTAGAACCCATTACAATCTATATAAAGAGCTAGTGGGCAAGAAAGGTTGATAGACCACCAAAGGGCTATCAATAAAAAAAAGAGAGAGAACCGATGCCAATGTTAATTGAAAAAGATGCTAGCAAGGCAATGAACGATAAGGAGAATCTAGAGATTGCCAAACTATTCTTTGTAGATTTTTTTTCTCCCCCTAAGGAATAGTCAAATCAAATCCTACTATTCAAAGCAAAAATAAAAATACTAAGACCAAAGATAGTACCCTAGACTCTAGCCAATATACTAGATATGGACTTCTCAAAATTTGAGATAGAAGTTACTATAAAAAGCTTATCCAATGGAAAAGTTCTAGGCCTAGATAGATTGCCTCATGAGTTTAACAAAGAATTCAAGGAGTTTCTCATTGTTCCTCTCATCAAAGTATAGAAAGAATCGATTATATTTAGACCACTCCTAAGTGACATCAACCAAGGTGTTATCAAATTAATTCATATAAGGGATGATAAGAATAATATCTCCATCCGGAGACCTATCACTTGTCCCTCCTCAACCTACAAGATCTTTACTAAAACATTGGCTAGAAGGCTCAACCCCCACTTGGATGGTTGGCTGAAAAAGGAACAAAAGGGATTTGTAAAGGGAAGATATATCCTAGACTCCATAATCAACCTTTGTGAAGAATTTGAGTATGCTAGGAAAATGAATCAAGACTTCCTCTTCCTTAAGATAGACTTCAATAAAGCCTATGATAGAATAGACTAGTGCTTTATCCTTTAATCCTTATTGGATATGGATGTGGGAAAAAATTTCATTAAACTCGTTAGTACTTTGTTTGGCAATGCCAGTGCAAAGGTAGCAACTAATGGTTAGGCTTCAGTCCCCTTCCCTCTTTACAAGTGTATTAGGTAGGGTTGCCCCCTAGCCCCTCTACTTTTTGTAATAGCATTTCATGCTTAGGGGTGTCTTATTGAGGTTGTGGTAAAAGAAGGTATATTAAAAGGAATTACCCTTTCCAACAATAAGGACATGGTCCTTAACTTGTTTGTGGATGATACGAATGATACAATGAATAATGATCCTAAATCAATTAAAGGATTTTGAAAATGTATTCAAACATTATGTTTAGCTTTGGGCTCTATGGTAAACCCTAGCAAAATAAGGATCAAAATACTTATAAACCCTCTCCCTTAGTGGTTCTTAGAAGAAGTTGTAAAGAAATAGAAGAGGGTAAGGTATTCATATTGCTATGAATTCGCATGGGGTTTGGAGTGACACAAAGATGGCATTGGATACTCAATAAGGTTTAATAAAAGCTCGCGACCATCTGAGAGAGTTGTAATGCTTCTTTTTTTATAGGATTGTAGTACTAAAACATCTCGATGGATCCCTTGGGGGATTCACTATATGTACATTCTCTACATCATGTGCTTTCAAGGCTTATTTATAAATATCCTTATTTGTGAAATTTCTATGAATAAAATAGAACCCTTTTATATTCAATCTATAAATAATCCCTTTATATTAGGCCCTTTTGTATGTTAAAAATGTATAAAATGGCATTTTAAAAATCCCTTTTTTTGAATCCACATGATGCACACATATATTTATGATTTCAAGCAGTAACTTGGATTGAGAGGGACTCCCTCAAACAATAGTATCAACTATCACTTGAAGAACTTCAGTTGATTCAACTCAGGACTTATAAGATGTTGGGTCCCTAGTATTTGTGAGGCAATTCAACAAAGGTTGAAATTTAATCACAAAGGACTCTGTTAGATCAATGACAAAAGCCTACTACTAATATAGGAATTCCAAAAAGGTAATCCTCAATTAGAAGCAAACTTAATAAAAGGTGAAACATTAATTAGGATAAGAATTAGTGAGAGTACAGGTTTTAGATGCTCTAGAATCCTAGTCTTCAACCCAAAATGTCTTCCTTACTATGGCTCATCACACTGAAAGAAGTGTGGAAATGTCAAAGGGCTAGTAAAATAGGTGTGGCTAATGGACTATGCCCCAAGTGTGAAAACAAGCCAGAATCAATACCTCACCCATTCATAAACTCTTTTCCTAATGCTAATATTTTGAATCTTCTGCAAGTTGTTCTTGCCCCCTTTCACCCCTCAAGATTCACTTGGAAAGAAATGCTACTTGGATAAATCTATGGGATCCCTCTAGTGATATGGAACTGGATCAGGGGATTGTACTTATGGCAAATATGGATTAGTAGGAATAGTCTATTATTTGATAATATTTTTTAAGATCAATTTTTGGTTTTAAACCCAAGATTTCTTTGCAGGGAAATGAGGGCCTGGCCAAAATTTCAATAGAATGTGTGAAGTATCAAAAGGGAAAGATGAAAAAGGAAGGAAAGAGCCAAGGAAGGATGAAGACATGCACTCAACACAAGAAAAAGACTAAGGAAGAGACTTATGCTAAGTTCAAAGAGGAATTTGATGTAATCTATCAAGCAATTCATGAAATTGTGCAAGCTAGAACTATACATTACCCTCAAAATGTTTGATAACAAGGCAGTAAGGCCCTTACTTTCTATTGAAACTCAAAAAGAAAATGAGAAGCTACTATTTGTGCATTAACCCATTTGGATCAACCAACTTCATTCCCTGCATTTATAAGAGGATCCTAATACTCCTGAATAATACTATCCACATCTATTAATTGCAAGAAGAAACTCTCATAAATTGATCCTACTTAATCTTGTTAGGTAAGCATCCCTTCAAAGGACTCACCGTCAACTCAATCAAAGATTTAAATATGCATGATTAATGTTATTTGAGCTATGTTATCCAAGTCTACTTAGGTAAACTACAATGAGCCCTTATGGACAATACATTTGCATGTGCATATATGATAGTATTAGATGCTCAAGCCATTTATATGATATTACCTCCCCACCATCTAGACTTGATTGTGGAACTACCCCAAGTTTGCATAGAGAAAAGAGGTACAAAGGTAAGCTAGATTCGATGACCTTACACCTTATACAAAAGCATGATGCATCAAAAGCTTGTCATTAGACTTCTAGTATAAGAATTTTTTGTGTTTGGAGATGATCCTTTAATTTCAAAGCAACGTGTCACCATTTTCATGTGCATTTGCTCTAATCATAATGTGACAATGGACTCCTTTTGTTAGCTTGAGAAGGCTTCCGTGTGAATAATATATAGTATAGTATTTTACTATATTAACTATGTAGCTAGGTCAAGATAACACAACTGGCAATTGTAAAAACCTTCAAAGACCTTTGTAAAAAGTTGTATTTCTTTTTGTATCAATTGTCTCAATACAATTTTAACAACCTTGTGAAATGATGAAATTAAGTATTTAACCCTATCTTGATGAGATTGAAACATCAAGGTCTAAAGAAGCTTCGAAGGAGATGGAAAGAAGAAATTGAGGGGTGTTTTCTCAAGAACTTATTCTTAAGAAAATTCTAGTACATGGGGCTTGTTTTTGTATCATTATAGAATGTGACTATAAGCATTCCTATAGTAGTGACACGACTCTATTGTCCTAAGCTAATTTGATGATGATATTTTTGGGGGACACCTTCTTGGGATATGAACTCAAAGAGAGAATGGGAACATCCCTTTGTACCCCAGGTGAGGGGGGGGGGAGGCCTCTATGATGGAACCGATTCCTATTCTTCTTTGCTTTTTCTTCACAACATGACTTATAGTACATTAATGACATGATGGCCTCATCATTCCATATGCATATTCAAATTTGCAAAGTTCTCTCAATTGATTTAATGTACAGCAAGTGTGATATAGCAAGAAAGTCTCATAACATCCTCCATAAGCAACATGTAAATGCCTCTAGAGGGATTGCAAAAGATAAGTCGAGCACTACAAGGGATGAAGCTTATCCCAATGCTAGATTCTAACATATCTAGGAAAACTTTCTTGTAGTTGGTATGACACTTAATATAAGAGTTTGTCTAATTTGCAAGTAATTTCCAATGCTTATACCAATGTCAGCTAGAAATAATTCTCCATACAGATATTCATGATATTGATAAAAATCCTAGCACTAGAAAAATTTAAAAGAACTCAAAAGTTTGCTTTCTCTACTCATATTTTGATTATCCATCTCAATTTTTTTCTCTATCTCTATCTCTTTGCTTTTGTTTCTCTCCCTCCCTCCTTCTATTGTTCTATCTCTATTTATCTTTATTTGTCCTTTTTTGTTTATTTTCCTCTCTCCCTCTACTTCTCTCTCTCTCTCTCTCTCTCTCTCTCTCTCTCTCTCTCTCTCTCTCTCTCTCTCTCTCTCTCTCTCTCTCTCTCTCTCTCTCTTTGTTTCTCTACCTTTCCATCCCTTTCTCTTTGTTTCTCCCTCTCCCCACTTCCCCCCTCTTTATTTCTCTCCCTCTCTCTCTTTCTCTCCCTCCCTCTATTTTTCTCTCTCACTTCTCTCTACCCCTCTTTGTTTCTCTCCCTCCCTTCCTCTCTCTATTTCTATCTCCCTCTATTTCTCTTCCTCCCTCTCTATTTTTTGTAGAAATCACCTGGCACAATGGATAGAATATGAGCAAGGAGTAGAGAACACACAACATATATTTATATTGAGAAGAACAAAGACTGCTTTAATTTCAAATGAACGGATACAAAGATGGCTCTGTCCACCTGTGTGCTTTCACTGGTAAAGCGTAGATGTGGCGATCTAGACAGATGATAGGTGAAAAGATTAGGATAGCTAGAAGAACTCTAGCTGGGTGAAAGATAAATTGATGATGGCCTTAGATGGGTCTTCCTTCTATAGACTGGGAAGGTAGTTTGGTCAACATGTGTGACCATATTATAAACCATCCCTAGTCGGCCAAGGAATGCTGATTTTACATCCATGTCGAGACCAAAAACAGGCTCGACACTAGCTCTAGGGCTCTATCTGGGCCTCCTATGCTAATCCAAATAACCCCACTGCCTCGTGTGCGGGAGCATATAGATACTATGAACTGACTTATTGAAAGAACGCATTTGTAGATACAATCTCTAGATTGTAGTCCAACATGATGCCCTTCCCGAATCCAGGTAAAGGGAGTATCGAAATACATAGGTGGCTAGCACCTCGTAACACAAACAAAGGGAGCATCCCCCAACTTATCACTATGGCCATTCTAGGAGATAGTATATTCCTCACCAAATTAGTTCCCAAGGAAATGATTTTGCTAAATCTACAGTATAGAGAGCCTCACACTCATCGTGGGTCAATACTTTAAAACCAAGTGCTATGCATCCAAGATATCTCTTAATACCATGTCGATGCGATGCAATGCAAAGTGCATGACTTTGAGTGTACAAATATTTTACTTAAACAAAATTAGTATTGTGAAAGTACTCAAGAATTCTTTCCATGATTTTCTTTTACTAACGACTTTATTACGATGATAAAATAGTGCTGGACTACTCCGTGCCATTATATCTCACATTTGGTAAACTGGCCACTTCTTATGAGCATCCACTACAAGTACTGTGCAAATATTGGTCATTCTAGCAGTTGGAGCAAATGACTCTTGAAAATTAGATCCTTCAATCTATGAAAATCCCTATGCAACAAATCTAGCTTTGTACTTTTCTAAGCTACCATCAACTTTATACTTTACTCTCTAGACCCACTTAGTGCCAATAATCTTCCTCTTTTCTAGTCGGATCCACTAGCTCCCAAGTATCATTCTTCATTATGCTATCATACTTAGCTTCTATAGCTGCTCTCCATGTTGGATTAGCAAGTGCTTCTTCCAAGTATGTTGGCTTCTTTACTTCTCTCATAATCTCAACCATCAAGGCCATATTTAGTATGTGAGAAGAAGCCTTTCTTTGATTCTCTATTCTCAGTGACCTCCTTAGTCCATCTGCCTTTTCGTCAATTGTAGTAGGCATAGGATTACTGTGATCATAGAGTTGCTTCACCCATCGCATCAATGGATTTTTTGGTGGCATGATTGTAGGTTGGTGAACTTTGTTCTTATCATTTGAAGATGATGTTTTCTAATCCTTGAGAGTAGGGACAACTCTTGGGATAGGTTCATAGTGGATTACTTCTTTGCTAAATGATAAAGTGGAAGAACTTATATTCTCCTTATCCACTATATATGGCTCGCTATGGTCTTCTTTGCCTCTTGCTCATACAATTTATAAGCCTTTTTCTCATCACTATGATCCAAGAAGAAACATTTTGTGTTTTTGAATTTAACTTGTTTCTCTTATCCTTTGGTACATGTGCATAACATTCACATTTAAAAATTCTAAAATGTGAGACAAATGGTTTCTTACCAAAAGAGGCCTCATGAGGAGTTTTGCCCTTAACAGCCTTTGTGTAACTCCAATTGAGAATGCAAATAGTAGTATTTACAACTTCTACCCAAAACGAGTGGCAATCCCTTGCCCTTAACCATACAGCTTGCCATTTTCACAATGGTGTGATTTTTGTATTCAACAATGCCATTTTGTTCATGTGTATGAGGCGTCATCAATTAACGCTTAATCCCTTTGCTCTTACAAAATTCTTCAAACTCCTTTGAGTTTAACTCACCACCACCATCTGCTCTAAACTTCTCCACACTTTGCCCTGTTTCATTCTCAATAATTTTTTTCCATTCTTTAAACTTACCAAAAGCTTGAGCCTTATCACAGAGGGAGTACACCCACATCTTCCTACTATAGTCATCAACAATCTACATAAAATAAAAAGATTCTCCCAAGGCTTTTGTAAGCATTTTACCACACAAGTCAGCATGCACCAACTCTAGAGGAGCCTTTTCCCCATTCTTACTTTCATATGGAAATGCCTTTCTCTGTTGCTTGCCCATCATACAAGCTTTATATGGTTCCTTCATTTGAGTTACTGCATGTAAGCGAGTAACCATACCTTGAATCTCCTTCAATTCTACAAAACCAATGTGATCAAATCTTTCATGCCAAAGTTTACTTGTGCCCACACCAACGGTGGCTGTAAGAGCATTTATCTCATACAAGTTGTTCCCCCCTTTCTCCTCTATTGACAACTTGGCTAGCAATTTCAATAATTTTTGCACTTGTCTTAATGAACCTCTCCTCATGGCCACGATCGGTTATAGAGGCAACTAATAATTTATTTCAAAACATCTAGAACATACAACACATTTGAAAGATTCTTGAGTTTACAATTTGCAGTGGTAAAAAAATAGTACATGTGCCCTTAGAGTAGGCCATTTTTCATCATTCCCAGCCATCACAGTGATGGATTCTTGCAAAGGATTCACAGAACTACATAGACTTTTCTAATTGGTCACGTGATAGAAGGCATCACTATCCAATAGCTAGAGTCAATGTTAGATCTTTCTTGTGCTGAGAAATACACTTTCTCAATGATTTCCATAAATAACTCTAACTCTGCTTTAGTCATATTGGCTATCTCCTTTCCTTTAGTCTCTACAGTGCTATTCTTCTCATCTACCTTCTTGACACGACAATCTGCAATTGCATGTCCTTTCTTCTTGTAGTAGAAACAATCTCTTTGAAACCTTTTCTTACCATCCTTCTTTTTTTACTATTGGTAGAGAAACCATCTTTTCCTTTCACATTGGTAGAGAATGTAGCATCTCCAATGTTGTTACCTTCTCAGGCTTTAAGCCTCAACTCCTCCTCCATTAGTAGTGTACAAAATTCCTCAAACGTCATAACTTCGGGTCACACATGAGTGTTTAGGGCAGTTACTAAATGTGGCGAATCTATGACCTTCAAACTTTTAATGTGATTACAAATGCAACATAGTACAAATCCTTGAAAAAGGACTTTCAAACCACCCAATTGAGAATGCATGACTTAGATGACGCATCCTTAAAGTCCAACACTATCAACAACTAATTGTGGGTCAATTGTTTTGACTAGGCTATGATGGCCTATTGAGAAGATGTCTATGAGAAGAAGATGCATGATGTGCTTATAGAGGCACACGTGGGAATTGCTGATGGAAAATTCAATGGAGACACATAACAAGAAAAGTTGTTTGGTCTTAGTTGTGGTGGCCAACACTTTTCTACAATGTAACTAAACTTATTGGATATTTATGAATGTCAATATACAAATGTACATGTTGTAATCTAAACCTTTATTAATGACTTGTTAATGAGGATGAGCTCTTGCTTGGTAGTTAGTTTAATCCTAAGATATACTGACTATATTAGGTCTTCATCTTTGTTTTCAATGTTTTTATGGATTTGATCTTTTGGATGTTAGGTTATGTAGACTTGGTTAGGGTGCTACTAGATGTCATGTATATTGGACAATCATGATACTTGTGATTGTTGCTGCACTCAATGCATCTTAGGTTAGCCTTTGTGATTTTATCTGTCTCCATTGAGTCTATTATAGTAGTGGTCTTGGCTTGTGAGTTGCTACCTCATTCATCTTATGAATGGATAGCTAGATGGGAATATTCTCTTTTAATTGACTCTACTCTAAGAAAGGTGCGTTGGCATTTAAGTGAGAGGTTTTTCATAAAAAGGACAATGGGACAGGAACCCCTTGTATATGTAGACATTGTATAATTAAGTATAAGTGGAGATACCAAAAAATAAGAGTACCATTTATTTTTATACCCACATAAGCCTCTTGTGTTCTTCTCTCTCAACCCTCTTATACTTCACAATTTCTATGTCGCCTTTCACTATTTCTTCCCTCACTTATTCCCTAAAATGAATAGATATATAAACAATGCCAAGGGAAAAAAAACTCCTAAAGAGGGAAAAAAGTGTCTCAACAATCTTAAGTGGGTTCACAAGCATCACTACTGAAATATGGTAAATTTTTGTGGACAAGAATTCCTAAATGTATGCCTAATTAACATGGTAACAATGATTAAAAAGGAAGATCAAATATTAGTATTGCTAGGGACAGAGTGACAAGGATAAACTAGTGAGCCAATGAAAGGGCTAGTCAAAGTAAAGAAAGTTGATTTAGTTAAAGACAACAAAAATCCTAGACAAATCTTCATAGTTAATGACCTTACCAAGGAAAAAGAGACTAATCCTATAAGTCTCTTATGTGAGTTCAAGGATGTGTCTATTTGGTTACTCTAGGAGCTCAAAAGGATAGATCCTAGTAGCATAGGCACCCACAACATCATCATGATGTCAAATGCATTGCTAGTTAAACAATGCCTTACGCAATGAATCCTAAGTACACTTATATTGTCAAAGAGATTGACAAACTCTTGAATGCAAGATTAATTTATGAAATTGAGCACACATAATGGGTTTTCCCTATCATCATCATGTGAAAGAAATATAGAAAAATAGAATGTGCATAGTAGAATATATATTATGTTGGGCCTACAAGTCCCAAAGCTCAATATTCACAAGCTAAATATATCATCATTGCATCTAATTACATAACCAAGTAGGATGAGGCTTTAGCCATGTGAGAAAATGATACATGGATGACAACAAAAATATTATGGAAGGAGGTGATCTCTCAATTTGGCTGCCCTACCAAGATTACAAGTGACCAAGGCACACACTTCATTAATGGGGCAATTTCACGCCTACTATCCACATTCATGGTTTTTCACTGAAAATCTTTCAGCTACTACTACCTATAAGCAAATGGCCAAGCGGAAGCTACCAAAAAAGTCTTAATCAACATGCTAACCATAATAGTATCAACTTCTCAAAGTGATTGGGATAATAAACTCATGATTGGAAACATTGTGAGTGTATCATATAGCCAACAAGATGGTAATTGGGCAAACTCCATTTAAATTGACTTATGGCATTCATACCATCATATCAATTGAAGTCTTTGTCCCAAGTCTAAGAGTAGTTGCATACAAGGGATGGAAAGGTTAGGAATCTTAAACCAATCACTTGAGCTCTAGTGATTGTCCAAAACTAGATTACTAGCAACACACACCCTCATGTGTGAGAAAACTTGATAGAAGGCTTGGTTTGACAAACATGTCTAATAAATAGATTTCCAAAATGTAACTTACTATTCCTTCATTCTATTAAAGGCCATTTAAAAATCTAAAAATTAGGGGCCTAGGTCATTTTCAAGTGCAGTTGATCAATAGAATCAACAATGTGGAACTTGAAATGCTTGTTGATAACGACATAGGTTTTCTCAAGGGCACAACCAAATCAAAAGATACTACCCACCAGTGGACCCATTGCATAAATCCCAATGTATCTACAACTATTACCATAAGCATTGTCATAGTCATCAAGCTTGACCCCAAAGATAAAGATATGATACCTATCTCTTACCTTAGGATCAATTGATAACAAAGAAATCACACACAATCAATGCTTGATTGATGTGAGTACTAACTATAACATCATTGCATATAATGATTGGATGAGCATTGGGAAACCCTTGCTAATTTTGATATAAGTGCAAAGGTGAATCCATATGGAGAACCTCCTTATTCACTATTGGGAAAATGCTAAATCATGGTGACCATCAAGATTGAAAATCTACTAACTATCTTCTATGTGTTGCATAATACCAAAGGAGTTGGACATGAGGTACTATTAGACTACCCATTTAAATAACAAACCAAGTATATGGTCAATTTTTAAATGCAATGCATTCACTTGGAACTACCCAACATCAAGATTATTACAAATCTCAATAAGGATGCTCTTGCTTCAAACTCAAAAGCAACATCATTGATGCCTTCAAGATCTTTTAGTACACCTCCTAATAAGAAGGGTGGCAATATTCTCCTCAAAGAACTGCTCCAAGCTCAAGTAGCACACATCATGCCAATAAGTTGTTCACCTAAACCAAATTTGAACCACCAAAGGTGGATTTCCAAGATGCCATATCAAAAGGAGGAGGTCTAGTCTCATACTAACCACTCACAAAAATCAATTCTTGGACAAGAAAGAAGGCAACATCAACACCTCAGCCACCACAATCAAGCTAGATGGGTCCCTAAGGCCCTACTCAAGGCACAATATTACTATACTAGTAGCAAATAGATATGGATATTGAAGGTCTCATGTACCACATCCATAGCAACCCAATTGTTTAAGGTAAAGAAAACTCAATTCCCACAACTATCATAGCCACAGGCATTGAATGTTGCATCTCAACTAGTCTATAAGAGGGAAGAAGCACACTTGTTAATGACTAACCTCACAAAAGAGTCCACACTCTGAACTCTATCAAACAAACTATAAAGAGAAACAAACCACTCTCCCATCTAGTCCAAATTTCCCCTTCATTGCACTAGCAGCCATTGATGATGAGGTAAAACCAACAACTACCAATGTTGTGCCCCATCCTCGTCCTCAAACCAACCAACAAGTGGTTGTTATAGGAGTCTTATCTAACTCTAATGATGTCCTTACCATAATTGAAACCATGTATAAAACTCAACCAACAATTTATATTAACGAAACCAACCCAACAAAATTGAATCCATCCCTAGGCCTATTGCCTTCTTATAAGAGACAACCCCTTAGATATCACCTTTACTTTATTTGCATGCAGCTATGAATGACTTGATCTAGGCCTCCTAAATGAGAACATTATAAAAGACATGAAGTCTCTACCCTACTCATGGGAGAAATTTGAATTCATATTCACAAAGGCCTCCTTGATATCTAATGGGCTCATTACAATCTGAAATTCACACTAGTAAGCCTTAAAAGGACACTTGATTACCTTCTTCAAACATAGTTGTATCAAGATAACACCTGAGAATCTCACCAATCTCAACCATCTAGCATAATCCAAGTCCTTATTTTTGTAGTGATGGGACTAAAGAGATAAATAGAGATTGTAAAAAGAAAAAATAAAACAAGAAGTGAACTCCTTTTGTCTCAACCATAACCTTTAAACCATTAAGGGATTGCTCACACATGATATTCACTTATGTTTGTAATTAACGTCTCAAATACCATAATCTTTAAAACCACTAAGGGATTTCTCACACATGATATTCACTTATGTTTTTAATTAACATCTCAAAAACCATAATCTTTAAACCACTAAGGGATTTCTCATGCATGATATTCACTTATGTTTGTAATTAACATCTCTGTAAATCTAATATGCATATATAAATATGCCAGGTGGCACTTTTCCACTCTGTTGGCTAATATCTAGAGGCCCCCCAACCCTCAACACATGGGATAAATTTAAGTGTATGTGTCTTATTTTTTACAAAACACATATCTATGTTCAAAAAAATCACTATAAAGTGCATAAATACACTAGTAGTCTATCAATTAATTTTGAACCTCTTCCCCTTGTGGGCATTTAGATATATGCGGGTCTTCTAAAAATTTGAAATACATGTACATGAGTTCAAATAATTTCAAAAAAAGTAAATAATTTTTTTAAGTGCCACAAAATTAGAAGATTACAAGCACATATCAATATGAAGAAATTTCATTCCATTAATTAACATTTAAAAAATTACAAGCATTGGATATTACAACTGTTGAAGTTGGGATATGGAAGAAGACTCAAATTTTCTAAAACATGTGGAGGCACATACTTTCTATTGGTAAGTTACTCTCAGCTCAAATTCAAATATTCCTACCATTTAGTAAGTATACTTTATACTAGTAAGTGTACTCATAGCTTAGCTTTAAATCTTCATATCTTCTAATTTGAAGCTAGCAAGTGATTCTCTATTAACATTGTGATTTTATCTATTGCATTATACTACAATTATACTATTACATGTGTCTTGATCAAGACATAACCATTTACCATTGAACATCCTCCATTTGCGATACTTGAATACTAGGCATAAAATCTATCCTGTTACAAAATATCCATAATTGGAAAGGAAAGTTAACTATCTAACTCCAAAGCGAAAATATATTTAGTTTGGGTTGTAAAAATTTATCTAGCCATGTCCCTTGTTGTGACTCAACACTTTATTATGTAAGGATCATAAGTGATTTTTTATATCTAAGTTATGCCTTGAACTCTTATTATCTAATCCTCTAATATACTTTTTAGTGTATACATGCTTTTAGTACATCTCAAACCCTCGTATTCCTTGAACATGTGTGCAAAAACTATGAAAAGTTTTATTGAAAAATTCTATTATATGAGTATATTGTAAAAGTCAAATACATCATTTAAAACCTAAAAAAGGTGATTAAATCCCAAAGTTTTAACATTACAATGTGAAGACTTATGCATAAAATATCTATAAAAGAGCAGATAGATGGCTTTGCTTAAATTTACATTATTATAAGAAGATAAAAGGAAGAGCTAAGACCAATGCTCAAAATATGCATCTCTCCATATTAACATCAAATCTGACTCAAAAAACAATACAAAACACACACACACACACACACACACACAGATGTGAGTACCTTTGTTGTATCCAAAATCTACTATTGCAAAAATAAAAGAAATTGATCAAGACTCTAATTTCTATCAATACAAAGCTTCAATGCAGATGCAAATTTATGAGAATAGAGAAGAGAGGGAAAGAAGTTACTTCTGAATTTTCATATCAAAATGAGTTCGTAAGAGGACAAAATAGTACAATTGAAAAATGGCAAAAAAGAGAGATGATTATACAAGGATAGAGTCACTCAAAATTTGTACACTATTCATTCCCTCCTTTTTCTAATCCCTATTACCCTTTCTTTAAATCAATAACCCAAGATTTGAAGAGAGAAGATTCAACATCCATAGATATCAATATCTTGCCTTTTTATTGGACAATCCAAAAGGCCTACCTATGTTACGTCCAATCCATTGTATAGACTATGTTATTTTACTCATTTTCAATCTAACGAGACAAATATTAAACTTCATGCAATTGATTGGAGTTATGTTATTCACTTGGAAGACTTGATGATGAACCTCTCTCTCTCTCTCTCTCTCTCTCTCTCTCTCTCTCTCTATATATATATATATATATATCAAAAACTATGTTAAAAAGAATTTTTTAAATAAACATTTAATTTCAAAAACATGTAGCTGGGAAAATATGGAGATTTTTTTAAAAATTAGATTAAAAAGTTTGTTAAAAATATTTAATTAAAGGAGGGGAGAAGAGCAAAAAGAGGGGATATTTTAAAAATTATTTAAAATATATATTTAAAATCTATTTAAAATTTTAATTAAAACCCTTTAAATTTAAATAAGAGAGGAAAGAAATATTTAACTAAAAGAGGGGGAGAAGAGAGAGAGAAAATTTTGATTAAAGAAGGGGGAGAAAGAGATGTTTAAAAAATCATTTAATTACAAAGGAGAGGGAATGAAAGAGAGAGAGGTTGGGAGGTTATGTGAACCACGTGTGAGAGAGAGGGGTGAATATTAATTGAAAATAGGTTTGACTAAAAAGAGAAAGGGAAAGATAAGCGAGAGAGACGAGGAGGTTAAGTATATTAAGTAGGTTTGGGGCCTCCTAAACCTACAACCAAAATAATATTGTAGTATTGTTTTGCTTGTAGTCCTCTCTCTCCTCTCGATTTTCTTTTCTTTTTTTCCTCTCTCTCCTCAATTTTCTTTTCTTCTCTTCTCACTCTCTCTCTCTTTTTAAAAACTATTTAAAAATATCTATCTATATGTCGTTTAAGTTTTTAATTAAAAATTTTTAAATTTAAAAAGAGATGGAAGAAATGTTTAATTAAAAGAGAGGAGAGAAGAGAGAGAGAGAGAAAACTTTGATTAAAAAAGGGGAAGAAGGAGACATTTAAAAAAAGATTTAATAAAGAAGGGGATGGGGAGAGAGAGAGAGAGAGAGAGGAGGGGGGTCATGTCAACCACATGTGTGTGTGTGTGTGTGTGTAAATTGAAAACAGGTTTACTAAAAAAGTTAAAAGCAAAGAAAAGAGAGAGAGGGAGGGGAGGAGGCTTGATATACAAGGTAGGTTTGAAAAGCCCTCTTAAGGTTGGGAGCCTCCCGAAACTTACAACTAAAATAATATTATCATATTATTTGGTTGCTCTCTCTCTCTCTCTCTCTCTCTCTCTCTCTCTCTCTCTCCCCTTAGTTTCCTTTTTTCTCTCTCTCACTTTGGGGGGAGCTCAGGGGGTACACCTAAGAAATAATCTATACAACATGTTCAAAGGGTATTAAGTGTAATAAAGGAGCGCATGCAAGTTACTCACGAATATAGGTGTGCATCACATTGGTTCACATGAGATATTTTTAAAATACTATTTTTATAAATTGTTTACATATAGAAGGGTGGAATATAATGAGATTGTTTATAGATTGAATATAAAAGGGTTATATTTTATTCAAAAAATTCACAGATAAGAATATTTATAAATAGGTCTTGAACACACGTGATGTAGAGGATATATATATAGTAACTTCCTCGAGTAAAGGAGACCTAGGAGAGAGAGAGAGAGAGAGAGAGAGAGAGAGAGAGAGAGAGAGAGAGAGAGAGAGAGAGAGAGAGAGAGAGAGAGAGAGAGAGAGAGAGAGAGAGAGAGAGAAAGAGGAGAGAGAAATACTAGAAGAAAATGAGAGAGAAATACTAGTAGAAGAGAAAGAATGGCAAGAACAAGAGAGAGAATGCCAAGAAGAGGAGAGAGAATGTAGAGGAAGCCATGAAGCTAAAGGGAAGAAGGTGAAGATGAAAGGATATTCATGTTAATTTATGATCTAAAAATGAAACCCCATACATCTTATATATCTGGTTATTATAGCTAGTATTTTTTCCTCTTTTCCCCAAGTATTCATATTTTCCCTTCTTTACATTCCATCCCCACCTAAAATATTCTTGTTCTCAAAGATCAAAATTGGGACTTATTAGAAGGTCTTTCCAAGTGGCGGAAAGGGCCAACATACTACTCTATTTAGATAAGATTAAAGACACTTGAGTCTTCAAGAATGCACATGGAAGCTAAAAATGACAAGAAAAGGAGCAAGTATTATGCATATACATCAAGGCCAAGCCATAAAAATAATAACTTGGTCAACAACTTGTCAGTTAAGAGTTCTTTTTATTGACAATGACTATGTTGTCCACAACAACCCTATTGTACCAAATCGATGCATGTGATAGCTCCAAATGAAGCTCTTGTAGAGCAATTTCATCCCATATAGTTTGTGCATCTCTAATGTCTGTCTTATACATCGATTTTTCAATGATTAGCATGTCATCATTTGCTGACTCTTCTATCAACTTATCAAGGACCACCATTCTATCAACTTATCAAGGACCCACAAGAATACTAATTAAAAGCATGTCCAAAAGAAGATTGATCATGTGCATCATCATCATGTGTATGTTGCTCCTCCTGTGTACATACTCATATGCATTTGCATGGTGCTATCCATGTATATAAGGTTGTTTGGATGGATGCTCATATTTCATAGAGTAATGATTAAGTTATTGATTGTATTGACTGGATTGTTGGTAGTTATGCTACTCCCCATAGACATATTACTCATTTACATTTGCATGTTGTTGCCCAGATACATAATGCTCCTTGGATGGCTATCCATTATGCTACTTGCCACCATAGACATACTCATTTACATTTGCATGCTACTAACCATGTATATAATGCTATCTAGATGGTTGTCTGCTATTGTGCTCCTTATAGACATACTTATTTACATTTGCATACTATTGACCAAGCATATAATGTTGCCCATATGGATGTCTGTTAACCCCAGTGCAAGACTGAGAAAAATAAAGCAAAAGAAAATTTTAAGAAAATTCAAAAATGTGGAGCAAAGAAAAAAAAGGCGGCCTGACAGAAGGATAAGAGGAGAAAAGGCCAAAAGTGCAAGGGCAACCTCCCTCCTGTGCAAGTTATAAAGAGTAGATGGGCATAGGTGAAGGCATAATGTAAATAGAAGGGAATAGGAAAAGAGGACCTTGGCAAGATGGCCAGTCATGCAAAAAAGAGGATGGGTGCCCAAAGGGATAAGGGCATGTATAAAAGCCAAAAAGTGAAAAGAGAAGCTCATTCTTAGTGTGTGAAAAAAGTAGCTTTCTTCTTCTTGCTTGCTTGCTTGTGCTCATGCTTGAGAGGGAGTGTGAGAGTATGAGGGAGTGAGTGTGTGAGGGTGAGGGACCATGGGGGAGAAGCTCTCCATCTTCTCCTTTCTTCTTCTCTTCTCTTTCCTTCTCTTGTGTCGTGCACGCGACTATGGAGCATGGAGCTTGAAGGTGGAGAGTTGAGGTTGCTTGAGCTTGCATCTTGGATCGTGGAGCTACTGGTGTGCTTGAGAGAGAAGGGTACTCGATCGGGAATTGAGGTAAGCTCACTACGCTTGTAGGCTTGAGAGCATACATGGCTATGTGAGAGGTAGCCATTGGCATTTTGCGTGAAACACTTGAGCAATAAGTGGTCCATGGGTCTTGGTGGTCGAGCGAAAGCTCCCACATTTTGGATCCATTTTCGAGACGAATGGATTCGAGCCTTGAGTGCTTGCATACTTCATCGAGCATTGGAGGGTTTTTCCCAAACTAGTGGTTGATGTAGATACGTATGAAGAAAGGGCATTTAATCTTCATTGTTGGGAGTAAGTGTTTTGGATTTTTGAAGTTTGGATAAGTTGGTTTGATTACCATTAGCATTTGCTTGTGATTTGTAGGCATTTAGGTAGGAAAAAATAGAGAAAGAGAAATAAAACCATAGTAGGTTTTTGTGTAACACCAGTAGGCCTAAATCGAAGGAAAATGAGGCTGAAATCCAAGAAAGAAGAGGAAAAGGCATCCAAGGAGTGTTGGAGAGGGGGTTCTAACCTGAGAAAGGGGGAAGAGAGCTCATTTTTCAATTTTAGGGCTTAGAGAGAGAGAGAGAGAGAGAGAGAGAGAGAGAGAGAGAGAGAGAGAGAGAGAGAGAGAGAGAGAGAGAGAGAGAGAGAGAGAGAGAGAGAGAGAGAGAGAGAGAGAGAGAGAGAGAGAGAGAGAGAGAGAGAGAGAGACCTAGAGCTCTAGGGCAAAGACAAGATTGATTGCACCGATTCGAAGGTTTGCGACTACTCTAGGTACACACAAACCTTCTTTAGCACTTGATCATTGATTCTGGAAGTCCTCAGGGCTTAGCATCAGCTCTACAGAGTCCAATTTGCTCACTCAAACAACAGACCTAGAATCGGACAATCAAACTATGGAAATTAGACATCTGATAATCAGACATAGTAACCATAACTTGAAAATTGATCAATCTAGCACATCCTAGGCCAGGTAGAGCTCAAGGCATCCAAATATGTTAGACAGCTCATAGAGCCTCTAGACTTCAAAGATCAAGACTCGACTGCGTAGGAAGCAGGCTTGAACAAAGCCTCTCAAACCACTCATCCAAAACATCTTAAAAGACCCAAACAAACCTGTTAAAGTGACCACCACATGAGGGAGCAAACTGGAAAAATATGTTACATCACATTATTTTCGTCATAGTCACCCACTACATGAATAATCACTTGAAGTGCACTGAGAAAGTAGAAATCCTGATTTTGCACTACTATGCATGGAAAGACACAAACACTTGAGCTCACTTAAATTTGAGGACTGGCTGAACTAACAAGGAACTCATGTGCAAGATAAGCGACCTGAATGAAGCCACTAATAGGACAAGACCCTCAAATCTTATACGTGCTGCCAAGGATACCAAGTATCAAAAGCAAGCCTCTTGGAGAGCAAGAAGACCAACATGATTAGGAACAACCTTACCTGAGTTTATCAGTTTGATTGACAACCTAGTGGACCAAGAGACCAACAAGATGTCATGACCAAGCTCCAATTGTGAAAATTACCATCTCCACTTGGGATATTTTCCATCTGATATCTAGCATATGATCAATCGATACAACTTACAAACCAAGATGGAGCATCATGGTAGGCTGGCTGAGGATATCATAGCTGACCTTGAGGGAGAGCAAAGATTGGCCAAGAAGGTGCTGCAGGGCATAGCTTCTTACAATGAGGAGCAATAAAAGCTCAAAGGTTGATGCAGAAAATAGAAATGCGAGAGGTCCAACGAGTTTTAGCCCTTGCCAATCAGAATAGGACAGGACCCAATGCAGAGAGGGAAAGGGTGCTAGAAGCCGATCTCACATTATTGAGCAAGCTTCTCACGAAGCTACTCATAGACAACACAATTGCAAATCAAAGCAGAGCGGCCCTTCATTACTAGCGAGACTAGGAATCACTCCAAATTCAAAGAACCAAATGAAGATACTCATAGTTTCCAACTCAACAAGTACCATATAGCTTCGTAGAGCAATTCGAGCAGGTGCACGAAGAAAATGGCCTAATAGACCCATATAGCTTCGACAACGACCCATATAGCTTCATAAAGCAGTTTGAGCAGGTGCGCAAGGCAAATGGCCTAATAGACCCTGCTCAATGTGCACAAGCTTTCAATCTTTGTCTTGGAGGATGGACGTGGTACACTAGTCTAGATAATGTCGAATGCAACAACTTCAATACTCAAGAGTCTCTTCATTAAGAGATTCTCTGAGGCGGGGTACTCTAATAGCCTTATTGTTCGACTAATGAATGTCTGTCAAAAGGACAAGGAGGACATTAGAGATCACATCACCCATGTGTGGAGTCTCTTTAAGAGAATCCCAAAGAGCGACCTAGTGAGCAAGCAATCTCTACTGTATCCATAAGAAAAATTAAGAGTGAAGAGCTCTACAAGGCCTTGGTAGGCAAATCGAACCTACAAAGGGGCGTGCTAGCTAGGGTCTTTGAAGAAGCCATATGTGTAGATGAGCTGCTCAAGGAGAGAAGCTCGAGCACCGCAAACTAAGATAGTGCAGTCTCTAGAGCCTCAAAGAGGGCTACCACTGCTAGCAAGAGATCTAGTCAGAGTAACCAAGAGAAAGGGAAGAGTGTTGACCTGAGCCAAGAATTGGCAAACATAAAGCTAGAGCTAGTCAAGCTCGAGGAAATGATTAGAAGACCTATGCAACCTCACGTACAAGGCCTTGGTAGGCAACTCGAATCTACAAAGGGACATGCTAGCTAGGGTCTTTGAAGAAGCCATAAAGTGTAGACGACCTACTCAAGGAGAGAAGCTCGAGAGCTAATACAAGCCAAGATAGTACAACCTCTAGATCCTTAGAGAGAGCTACCACCGCTAGTGAGAGATCTAGTCAGAGTAACCAAGAGAAAGGGAAGAGTGTTGACCCGAGCCAAGAATTGGCGAACATGAAGCTAGAGCTGGCCAAGCTCAAGGAAATGATTTTAGAAGACCTATGAAACCTCACATGCAATGTGTCTATTATGAAGGGAACCATCTTCTAGTTGAGTGCGCAGATCCTAGATATAGACCTTGTGCCAACTCTGGGAGGTTCAATCATGATGCTATGCATTGCCGATTGCCGAGGTGATTACCATATCTGCAGCTTTACAACCAACCATACTACTTAGGGAATAGACCGCTGCAATTCGAAAGGGGAGATTCATTAGCTCTCCCAAGACCTAATGATGCCAAGTCAAGTGTCCCCAAAATGGACATCAATCCTATAGGCATACCCAGAGACCACTTGGACCCTTCATGACCCATGCACCATGTGATGCTCCAATACATTATGTGGAGGAACCAAATGAGGATGAAACATACCTAAACCCTTATGTCTCATACTTTACAGAGATAAGGACAATCCCATATTAATGGACTTTAGACCAGTACCGGTTATGGCATTAGGGCAAGGAAGGTGTAGAGGCCTATGAGGGCAAAGCCAAGACCCAATCTCATGATGGACTTGCACCCATCCAAGACATACCTCATCTCATTGCCCCCAAAGCTAACAGAGAAAAGATTGACTTGAGATGCCCCGAGTGTGGAATCACTCATGTATATGCTAAATGCCCCAAGCAAAAACTGTCTACCAGCTCAATCTTTGCACCTTCTATACCTTTGGGGCTATTTAGAGTCAAAACACTTGATAGTGAGGCCACTCCCATCTCGTTGAACATCATGACTAGAGCACAAATGAAGCAGGTTGGTATTTCATTACAGCCAAGATCTAGCGATCTAGATACAGCCTCAATAGGAAAGAAGACTTGCAGAAGGAAGAAAAAGAGAGTTGATGCCAAAAGTGACACTAAAAATGAACAGTGCGACCACACTAACGAGAAGGAAGCAAGTGGCAAATGCAAAGACTGAGACTTTAGCACCTAAAATAGCATAGAAGGGAAGTGCTAAGGTTGGGGAATATATATCTAAAGCACCAATTGAAAATATTCGACAAGATTAAGGAGTGGGTGAGAGAAGCCCAAGAGCATCTAAAGGATGTCGAGCCCATTCTAGAAGATGAGATCAATGAGTTCTCCAGTGTAAGCATGCATGTCTCACCAACACGCATAAACTCAAGAGATGCATCTGCACCTCATGTAGAATCATGAAAACAAGGCTTAGATGCCATCAGTAGGCAAGCTGCCCAAGACCAGTGGTAAAACAGTGTAGGGAAAGGTGAAAGGCAAGTGGATAATGGCCTGCTTATGACATTGTTATCGACCCTTGGAACATTGCCGATGGGGGATCTGCTTAGGCAAAGCCCTTCACTATGGAAAGAATTGAAGCAGTGGGTAGAGGGATCTAACAAGCCAAGAGTAGCCCACTTGCATGACCATGACACAGCCACGATGATACCTAGCCTCACATTGAACTCAGTGCGCCTAAGTCCTTACATGTGAATGCTTTCTGGGAAAGCACAGAGATGCATGCGGTCCTACAAGTGGTAGCACTAGGAGATATCACGAGAAAGGGGATTGTAAATATAGAAGCGGGATTCAATGTGCTTAACCATGCAGTTCTACAAGCTTGGGATAACCCACCAATGGAGACCACAAGGTTTAATGACACGCTTGCTAATGGCATGAAAGTTAAGCCATTCAAAGTATTGAAGGGTTGGGCCTTGAAGATAGCAAGTGTCTAGTTCTCGGTGAACTTCATCATTATGATGGGATTAGACTACGATATATTGCTAGGCCAACCATGGATGAGGACCACACGAGTAATCGAATACTAGGGTAACGACCTCATATTCCTAGGTCACAAATTAGAGGAAATAAGAGTTGAGATGGATACCTTAAAGACCACACCGATCGACTTAGATGGCATCTCCTCTATCTTGAAAGGAGATACCCAAGCCAGGAATTTGTGTGGACCATTAATGAGGTACATTCCCCACCTCAAAGATGAGCAGGATTGGATGCATATGCTAGCCACCATTGACCTGCCATTTTAAGATGAGAAAGAAGATTATAAGCAAGCTGCAAGAACAGCTAGTGATTCACATAAAGCCATCGCACCTCAGATTCCAAGGGGGTGAGATCCTACCATCATTGCCACTCTATATGATGGCCAAAGACCCTAGTAGATAATAAATACCCACTCCTTTCCATATCCCATCTAATGGACTTGAGCTCTAGGGGATTCTTGAGTACCTACAAGGGAGCTAGCTAGTCACCTAGTTTCTCCAAGATCTCGGTTGAACCGAAATGGTGATGGACTAAAAAGCACAACCTAAACCTTATGTACAATTAGGCACTAATCATTCACAGATGAAAAGAGATTTGAGAATAGAGACCTAGATGACAATGAGCAATCAAAATGTAGCAATTCAGACGACGAGTACAAGAACATATAAAAGTAGGCTCCAAGTCACAAAGATCCAATGCATTTAGAATTGAAAGAGGAGTCTTTGAAACTGAATACAATCGCACTTAGTTGGATCACTTAGGTGTGATAGACTATGAGCAAGTAGGTCTAGTCCAGAGCCAAGTGTCGCGTCTCTCTTTAGGATAGAGTCGATCTCAGAGCTACAACCACCGAGGGAAACTCCATCCTCTAACGAGGGTTGTGAGTTCAACTCAAAATCAGATTTAAGCTCTAAGAGCAATCCAAAGAAACCCCAACCACCAAAAACCAAATGCACCAAAGGGGACTTTCCAGTCCACCTAAGGCGCAGATGGTTGGAGGAAAAGAGGGGACAACCAAAAGGGTCGAAAGAAGCCAAACAACAAAAGAAACCCCAAGATCTACCAAAGCACTTCACTAAATTCAAGAAATGGGATAAGGTAGTGATCTTTTTGGGTGCAAAGAGACAAGGATAGACAAGTGAACCGATAGAACGACTTGCCAAAGTCAAGGAAGTCAACTTAGTAGGCGAAGGCGATAGGCCTCAACCCATGTCTATAGCTGATGACCCGACCAAGCAAGAAGAGACTGATCTTATTGCTCTCTTGTGAGAGTACATAGACGTGTTCACTTGGTCCTTACACGAACTCAAAGGAGTTGATCCAAGGGTCGTAACGCATAACATCCTTATCACTCCTGATGCAACACCAATAAATCGGTGATCTTACTCGATGAATCTAAAGCATTCTCACACTGTGAAGAAAGAGATCGATAAGCTATTGAAGGTAGGATTCATCTACAAGATTAAGCACACGGATTGGGTGTCACCCATTGTGATCATCTTGAAGAAGAATAAAAAAATCCAAGTGTGTGTGAACTACAAGAAGGTCAACACAATGATGACTCGGAGAGATAATTATCCATTGCCTTACATAGAGCACATGCTTGAGATAGTAGCAGGAAAAGAGGTCTATAGTTTCTTGGACGACTTCTCAAGTTACAACCAAGTTCAAATACACCCCGATGACACGCATAAGATAATGTTTGCCATGAAGTGGGGTGTATTTGTGTACATAGTCATGTCATTTGGTGCTGATGAATGCGCCTACTACCTTTTAGCATTTAATGTGCATCATCTTCAAAGACATGCTTAGGCAAGAGCTAGAAGTATTTTTTGATGATCTATGCATGCATTCTAGCTAGAAAGAACACTTGGATAGTCTTTGAATGATAAAGGCTCTATAGTCTCTCTTTGAACCTCCTAAAGTTCCAATTTTGGGTGAAACACGAATGTATCTTAGGGCACGTGGTGTCCAAGAACTGCATTTCCCATTGACTTCTTTAAGATTAGGATTCTTGTTGGCTTCCCATCACCAACCAACTATAAGGGGATTCAGTGCTTCCTAGGACACACTAGATACTATCAGTGCTTCGTTGTTCTGAACTATGCATTGATTGCTAGACTACTATACAAGTTGTCGATTGTATTCAAGTGGATTGAGGAGTGTCAATGCACTTATGAGGAATTGAAAAAGGCTCTCACAACTGCACTAATTTTACGAGCCCCATACCGGAGCATGACATTCCATGTGCATATTGATGCATCAAAGCTTGTTGTTAGAGTGGTTTTGTGCCAACTTGGCGAACATAACCTTGACTATCTAGTGAGCTTTACAACAGACAACTCACAAATACAAAGATAAACTATTCCACAATAGAGAGGGAGATTTTTCCTATGGTATTTGCTATAAAGAAATTTCGGCATTATCTTTTGGCTGTGCCCTTTACCTTCTTTGTTGGCCATCAAGCCTTGATTTATCTTGTTAATAAACCAGCGCTACTGGATGCATAGCTCGGTGGTTACTTCTACTTTTAGAGTTTGAATTTTCTGTGGTTGTACGCAAAGGCAAGTAACATTACATGGTAGATCACATGTCCCATATACCCATGGGAGAGGCACACCTTCTTATTAGTATGTCCACTAAAAAGGATTTATTCATAGCCGACTTGATGCCTTATTGGGCTAATGATATAGTCTAGATCCTAGAGCATGGACCACCAGAGAAACCTATTGAGAAGGCTACGCTAAGGCGCATTATCCTTAAGATTCAACCATGTCAATTGATCACCATCCAACTCTATAGATTAGGACAAGATTTCATGTGTGGAGTGTAAAATATTACACGGCGCAGCGAACAGAATCTGAGAAAGAGATAGAGAGTAGTACACAACAGATAAGAGGAGAATCAGTAAATTCTTTAACTTCAAACAACTAATACAAAGATGGCTCTGTCCACCTGTGCGCTTCCACTGTGTGAAGCTTAGATGGCGATCTAGACAGAAGATAGGTGAAGAGCTTAAGGCTAGCTCGAACAACAACTTTGAGTGGGTGAAAGATGAATGATGGATGGCTATGAAGGGGTTTAGCTTTTATAGCCCGTGAAGGGTGTTAGGTCGGCCTGACCGACCTACCATATGAGCCTCCACTAGTCGGACAGGGAATATTCCAAGGAATATTCCCTTTACCATCGGGGCCCCCGAACCCCACAATAGGGGCCCCTTTTGACTCCCTTACCCCGCAACTCGATGCAATGCGCCTCGAGTTGCTACCAGCTTAACCACTCCGTCTAACCCAAAGATTAGACCCACAA
The DNA here is from genome assembly GCF_053477565.2 of Lygodium microphyllum. Taxonomy (NCBI): domain Eukaryota; kingdom Viridiplantae; phylum Streptophyta; class Polypodiopsida; order Schizaeales; family Lygodiaceae; genus Lygodium; species Lygodium microphyllum. The sequence continues at coordinate 149,965,641 of NC_141137.1, forward strand.
CGGTTACCTTTTTGCCATCCCGTCACATAGACCTCATCTGATATACAAGTCAGGACTCAACCAATGTCCGGGCTCACATTTGGCTTCTCCTCATAATGGGGGCCTTACAACTTTGAGCACCATGGATCATTGATAGCACCTAATGAGGGTGGGGCATTGATCATATCTAACATGGAGATATGTATGTGAGCATGAAATGCATGATTGATGTGATGACTGAAGCACATAGTGGAATTGTGTTAACCCTAAGACCAACAAGGTGGAAAATCCAAAAAATCTAAAGCATAAGACAAGGCCAATGAAATAGTGAATATTATGCTGGCGCAAAGAGAGAATAGATGAGAGAAAAGAAAGATGTAGAGAGAGAGAGATAGAGAAATTGACAACACACTAGGGACTAGAAGATAGGCTAGTCCCCCCCCCTTGTGGAGTTATATTATTGACAAGGAGCAAGCTCCTCCATTACACATAAAGCAGTTCTTACTTGTAGATCTTGGAAACAAGATCACGGTTCCTTGCACGGTATACAACTAGATAACACTTGCATAACTTGGAAGTTGGCACTTTTGATCCTTCCTGAGTCTCCTTCTCTCCTACACAATATGTGTAGGGCTCTCCTCTTGGCACTTGATTTCAGCAGAGCTTCCGTAGCACTTGCTCCTTCTTTTATCCTCTTGAAACTTCATTTTAGCAAAGCTTTCGCAGCACTTGCACCTTCTCTTCTCCTCTTAAAACTTGATTTCAGTGGAGCTTCCATAGCACTTGATTTCAGTAGAGCTTCCGTAGCACTTGCACCTTCTCTTCTCCTCTTGGATGCATGCAAAGTGATGCTTCCTTCACCTCTCCCACACCCAAGGAGAGATTCCTCTTTTATAGGCTTTCAAGGGCTTCTCTTCTTGGAGAGAGACTTGAGTTGATCTTCATGTAAGATGTGGCTATTCTAGGACCTACTCTGCAGCACCAATTTCGAGATATCTCTCTGTGTGTTGCTCCGATGAAAAAACTTCCAACACAAAAGTTGTAGATCTCGTTGTTTTTTATAACCCAAGTGGGCCGTTTTTAGAGATCGTCTTTCTATCACGAGATATTTTAAACCATGCCTTTTTTTTTAAAACCAACTTCTCAAACTTGTACTCTTAACTTGTGGTCCATGCAACCACCTCAAGGAGAGTTCATTAAATTGTCTTGGGCCTCAACCTTAAGATTGACTTCCACACAAAAACTTGTGTCATTTTAGACCTTAGAAAGAGAAAATCACTTCTCTCCTCACTTCCGGAGGATCATGTCTCTCGTCTTTCTTAGTGAGAGAATTACCTCTCTCATCTTTCTTAATGAAAGAAAAAACCTTAAACCGTGACTTGTAAGGGAGAGAATGACCCCAAATGAATGCAATGCTCATTACACACAAGTAAACGTTCCAAGGCGTCCCCGGATGCACACATAAATAATATACACAATGCTAATGCACTTCCTCTTCTTAGAACTTAATCCATCTTCATTTATGTGTAACTCCTTGGTTCTTGTGTACACTCTTACACTTGTCAGATACTTCTTTCCCCCTTCATAACTTGTACTGCTAGATATCCCCATCACAGTGCTCTAATCACCCCTTTAAGTGATGCACTAGGGATACTAGTCTCTAAATGGTCTCATGGACATGCTAGATCATCATCAACACTTAAGGAAAAGTGAGTCATTAATTTATTGACATAAATTTTTTAAATAGAGAATGCGTAATAAGCAACCAATTTAGTGACATTCCTCTGGGTTCTAAATAGTTGACCTCAACTGTAGAAGGGATACGTAGTCCTTAAGAAGATCTGGAAAGTCTTGTATTTCTCTTTCAGTCATAAACTAAGCATCCAATGGGGGATAATTCTTAAACTTAACCAGATACTTTCGTAATACCTTCCCTGACCTTAGAGTATTGTCCTGATGGTGTAAAATTCTTTCAAGCACAAGGAACTCTTCTATTTCTTCTATGTTAGGTAAATCTTCCTTGATTGGTTCCATTGGAGGTTCTCCAATATAGGGATGTAGCAAACTTATATGGAAAGCATTATGAATGTACCAATAAATTGGTAGATCCAAACAAAAACTTGCATCGTTTATCTTATATGTGATCTTGAAAGGGCCATAATGGCGATTAGAAAGCTTAACCACTTTACCCTTTTGACCTTTCTGCTTCTTCAAGCAAGCCTTCTCAAACTTAAGAAGAACATATTGTCCCAACTTGAGATCTAACTTATGATTATGCTTATCAGCTTCGCGTTTATGCTTCTCTTGTGTCCTTTGGATAGCAGCTTTTATTTGAGTGAAAGTTGTATCAATGACTCTAACAAACTCATCTGCTACAAAGATCTTATCCTTTGTAAGAAGAATGGGTGGTAAATGAGGCTTACCATAGATGATCTCAAAAGGTGCCTTACTAGTACTAGAGTGTACCGTATTATTGTATGCAAACTCTCTGCCCATTCGTTTGAGGATGATAAGAGGATGAAAACTTTAACTTTGTCCTGAAGTTATCGAAGAGAGCTTGCCAAAAGAGGTTGGTCATGCGGGGATCTCGATCACTTATAATGGACTTAGGCACGCCATGATGCTTGAAAATATGAGCAATGAATAGCTTGGCCATATGATCGGCTTTGATTTTCTTTCTCACAGGTATAAAGTGAGCTTGCTTACTGAATCTATCAATGATAGTCCGGATTGCATCGTTAGGTAATGGCTTCAGTAGACCAGGTGGTTTATGCCTACCATACTTTACTTTTTGGCATATCTTGCACTCGCAGACATATCTTTCAAGGTCAGCTCTAAGAGTGGGCCAAAAGAAATATCTTTCCAATGCTTGAGTAGTGGGTAGAATACCCCTATGTCCAGCATATGGGGATGCATGTGCTTCATCCATTACCTTGTGTTGCAATGGTAATGCTGCACAAATTTCTTGATGATGATACAAATAACCATCTCGAATTGAGTACGGTGTAATCGACTAACTTGAGTTAAGCTAATCCCATTTGGTTGAGAAGTCAGAATCAGTTGCATACATTTTGGGTAAATCCATGAACTCGTTATGGTAAACAGTTGTCATTGCATTCACTCGAGGTCACCATGATAGAGCATCTGCTACCATATTCTTAGTTCCAGATGTATGAAGGATTTGAAAATGAAACATAGATAAGAAATTTTCCCAACACATCTTTTGAGATCTTCTTCTGAGTGAGGAAGTATCTTAGACTTTGGTGATTTATTTTAATAATAAAATCTACACCAAGTAAATAGTGTTTCCATACTTGAAGAGCATGTACCATTGCCATAAGCTCTTTCTCATATACTGGAGCATGTAGCTCATGATCCTTGAGGTACCGGCTCTCAAATGCTACGGCATGATGCTCTTGGTTAAGCACAACTCCAATGCAACCCCCAGAAGCATCACAGTAAAATTCAAAAGGTCTTTGAAGATCCAGAACTATGAGAACTAGTTCTTGAGTCACAAGAAACTTAATTCTTTCAAAGGCTTGTAGTTGCCTTGATCCCCAGTGAAAAGGCATTCACTTCTTAGTAAGGTCATGTAGAAGAGATGCAACATATGCAAAGCCTCGTATGAACCTCTTGTAGTATGAACATAGGCCCAAGAAACTTCTAACTTCATGTACAGAAGTAGATGTAGGCCATTCAACAATGGCTCGAATATTCTCATGATCCATTCTCACCAAATTGTGAGAAATAATATGGCCCAAGTAATGAATTTCCAAAATGAAATTTTCACTCTTCTTAGCATTGACTTGTAGTCTATGCTTGTGAAGCTCTTGAAAAACGATAGATATATGTTTTCTCTGCTCTTCCTCAAACCATAAAAATATTAGAATGTCATCAAATAATACACCTCTGAACTTTGAGTGAGGTCTCTCCATCATTTGGTTGAATGTGGCGGGTGCATTAGTCAAACCAAATGGCATGACTAAAAACTCATATAGTCCAAATGTTGTACAAAAAGCTGTCTTATGAACATCTTCAAGTGCTATCTGTATCTAGTGATAGCCGCTCTTGAGATCAATGCAACTAAAGATACTGGCCCCTTGTAACTTATCCATCCTTGGGATAGGAAAACGATTCTTGATTGTGATCTTGTTCAAAGATCTGTAGTCTATGCACATACGGAAAGAACCATCTTTCTTTTGAACAAGTAAGATTGGAGAGCAGTATGGAGAGGAGCTAGGTTGAACTAACCCTTTTTCAATAATTCGTTTACTTGTTTTAGGTTCTCCTGTTGTTGCTGACTTGCACTTACTCAGTAAGGTGGTTGGTCAAGTGGTGAACTGCCTAGGATAAGATCAATTGTGTGATCTTCCGAGCGCTTAGAAGGTAACTCTCACTAAAACAATCTTCATATTATTTAATAAAATCATGTTTGGCTTGGTCAATTGAAGAGAGGGGTTCTTTTAAATTTTGAGACTTAGAAGCATTAGTTGGTGTTGTGTGTTCATTAAAGACATTAAGCGCCCTTGAGTCATTAGCTTCTTTTGACTCTCTCACAAAAATCATGTACGTAAAATAGCTTTTTTCATTTCTTTAGAAATGCTAACATGACTAACCATTGGCACATGCCAATCTCCAGCATCAGAATTGAAACACAAGGGTCTTCTTAACAAAATCGAGAAGAGGTCTAATCTTCTAATGCCAAGGCATGCCTAAGATAACATCACAGTTATGAATGGATGCAAGTAGAAAAGATTTTTGTTCATGGTAATCCCCAATTCTAAGATTCAACTTCACTGGATAGGAGTAGAATTGGTTGTAAGTCCTTCAAATGCTGAACTTGATCCAATTGGTGTTCCCAATCAATCTAGTGGAATTTGTAGTATTTCAGCAGTATCTGTTGATACAAATTTATCTATGGACCCTGGATCAAAGAGTATCAAAACTCATTGATTGTTGAGTGTCCCCCAACCCTTTAAGAGTTATCTTTTCTTCTCATTTGAATGAGTGTTAGCTTGCACATCCGGAATAGAATTTGAGGATGGCAAAGGATGATCTTTAACCACATTTGTTCTTTTCTTTTGTGAGGACAATCAGGCTTCATATACCCCAATACACCACAAAGAAAGAACCTTCCTTCCTCTTTGTACTTTTGTATCTCCAAGGGTGAGAGATACTTGCACTTCTTCTTATTACCCTCTAGATTTGAATATTGGTCATGGGTAGAGGTAGGTCTTTTTCAATTAGTCATATCTCTTGGTTGATCATAGAGCTGCTCTTGTCTAGCTCTATAAGAACTCATCTCCAACTTTCGAGATGTACCAGGTGTATGAAAACTTTCATCTATGATGGCAGACTCCATCATGCGAGATAAGGTTTCATGTGGATACACCTTCATGGTTCTATGTAAATGAGGGAGTAGGCCAGCCTCAAACTTCCTTTGCTTCTCTTCATCACACTGATCTCCATGAAAGGAGTAACCTTGAGAAGAGTAGACCAAAACTTGTCCACATAATTAGTGACCTTCTCATGCTCTTTCTGGCCTAACCAATCCCACTCCTTCTTAACATCATTCTCAAAATCAAGAGGCAAGAACTTAGCATAAAACTTCTTCTTGAACTTTTCCCAAGTCGTAGGTTTCCTTCCCTCCGAAATGAGAGTCAACCACCAATTGCTAGCGGTGTCTTTCAAGTGCATGCCTACATGCCTGAGCTTGGACTTTTCTCAGAGATTACCATTAGAAAAAGCAACTTCAAATTGCCTGACAAAGGCTAATGCCTTAGCAAGATCTCTCTTACCAGACTAAGAGTCAAACCTTATATCCTTATCCCCAAACTTGAAAGTCTTAGTCTTCTTAAGCTTGCCCCTCTTATGGTCCCTCTTTGTCCATTTGTGGATTGCACGAGACTTAGAACTAAGAGAGTAGAAACTAGAAGACCATGAGGAGGAGGAGGAACTTGAGTAATCAGGGGAGAAGCTTCTCTGCAATTGGATGCTTTGCACCTTCACCATCAATTAGTGCAATGGTGCTTCCTCCAGTATCACCATCTTTTGGAGGATTCGGTCCTTCATAAGTAGCTTCTTCCCTTGCCCTTAAGCTTTCAATCAATTGACGTACTTCCAGAATTTCCAACAAGCTACGGTACTCCATCAATTGAGTCTGTAATTGCTCACTAGTAGATGCTTCATCACTTTGCCATCTTTGCCTTCTTCTTGCAAGGATTGCCTTTACTTTGAGAAAATCAAAGAGACCTCCTCTATTACCACTGTTATAATATCTGAAATACACACTCAATTTTCTTATATACTTAAAATATATATAGTGAATATTATGATGGCGCAAAGAGAGAACAGATGAGAGAAAAGAAAGATGGAGAGAGAGAGAGAGAGAGAGAGAGAGAGAGAGAGAGAGAAATTGTCAACACACTAGGGACTGGAAGATGGGCAAGTCCCCCCCCTTATGGAGTTATATTATTGACAAGGAGCAAGCTCTTCCGTTACACATAAACTAGTTCTTACTTGGAGATCTTGGAAATAAGATCACGGTTCCTTGCACGGCATACAACTGGCTAACACTTGCATAACTTGGAAGTTGGCACCTTTTGATCCTTCTTGAGTCTCCTTCTCTCCTACACAATATGTGAAGGGCTCTCCTCTTGGCACTTGATTTCAGCAAAGCTTCTGCAACACTTGCTCCTTCTCTTCTCCTCTTGGAACTTGATTTCAGCAGAGCTTCCGTAGCACTTGTATCTTCTCTTCTCCTCTTAGAACTTGATTTTAGCGTAGCTTCCGTAGCACTTGCACGTTCTCTTCTCCTCTTGGATGCATACAAAGTGATGCTTCCTTCACCTCTCCCACACCCAAGTCTATAGCACCAATTTCGAGATATCTCTCTATGTGTTGCTTCGATGAAAAAACGTCCAACACAAAAGTTTTAGATCTCATTGTTTTCAATAACCCTAGCAGACCTTTTTTAGATATCGTCTTTCTATCGCGAGACATTTTAAAAATGGATTCACCATGTCTTTTTTTTAAAACCAACTTCTCAAACTTGTACTCTTAACTTGTGGTCCATGCAACCACCTCAAGGAGAGTTCATTTAATTGTCTTGGGCCTCAACCTTAAGATTGACTTCCACACAAAAACTTGTGTCATTTTAGACCTTAGAAAGAGAAAATCACTTCTATATACATTTGCAATTGTAGACGCTTTCACCCTGAAAGCTCCCTTCATACTTGGATGCATATGTACCCAAGATGAGCAATGATATGTATCAGTGATCCAATTCACTTTTTCATCTTTTTTGTTACATACTTCTATTGAGAGAATGCTTGTTCTTCTCTCAAGCATTATAACCTAGGCATTAGATGTACAGAAGTATGCATTAATTCCTAAATAATAAGCATTTAAATTTTGTCTAGTAATCACCAATATGCCATACAAATCAGCATGGCATTAAGAGATGTTTACACTTTTGTAAACAGACACAAACATCGATATCGAAACACATGTGGATATGTACATCGACACAAAGTATAGATTAAATTTCAAGGCATCACTTTAATCATATACTCGAAGAATTTTGCCAAAATAAATATTATTATAATGAATAGGAGTCTGATGATTTGACTTAATACATTGTCAATTGTCAATATAAGAGATCATTGCCAATTGACATGGAGATCCGAATGGACACACAAGACCAATAAAGCAGAGGATTTTTGAACCATTGACTTTCAGCACATCCATATCATCTAGCACAAAGGAATCACTCACCATATCAAAATAGTCTATCGAGAATTATGTGCTTCACCTAAACCTTGTACAATACCTACATGTACAAAAAACTATCAGCATGAATCTCTTTTAACAAAAATATTTGCATGAATTCCTTTTAATAAAAAATATCTAGATAATTGCATGAATAGAAGCAACACAAAATATGGCCAATTTACCTATAAGTTGATCTGTTGAAGATACGATTGAATCGTTACTGATCAAAACCCATTGCAAATGATGGACAAAAGAAAAAATCAATCCCATCAAACATAAAAGTCACTAATCAAATGAATAAATTTTGACACCACAAAATATTGTAGATTTACTCGTAAATTGAACTACAGAATCTCTACTCTACCTTGTGTTAAGTGCTGCAACAACAATTGATCCTTAAGTTAAAACTAATATCAAATACTATTGTAAAGATAGTAGAAAAGGGAAAATGCAAAGAGACAAAAAGAGAGAGTGTGTGAGTATGTGCGAAAGAGAAAGAAATGGGCACCTATCCAATCTTGCCCAAATTGATCTCTACAAAGAAAATAGCAAGAGTTAGTATTTACATGAAGGTATACTAAAAAAACAATATAAAAGAGAAAACATAGAGAGAGAAAGAGAGAGGGAGAGAGAGATGAGCACTTATGCAATGTCACCCAAAATGATCTCTTCAATAAAACAACAATAAGGGTTAGAACTAATATCATGCTATATTGAAAAGATAGCTCCATTGAAGCTCCCTAGTGAGAGTAATAAGGGTTTTTTGCATTCTGCTTACCTCTGCAATTTCTTGTCCATGCAGCTCCAAATCTTGGGCAAAACACAACTGCCCATCTCTCTTGGCACTTTCTCTTGTTTGCTATTTTTTCAATAGGATTTGATGTTATTTCTTACTGTTATTGTTGTTTTATTGCAGAGGTTGTTTGGGGCATGAGGCAGAGGTGTTCATCTCTCTCTCTCTCTCTCTCTCTCTCTCTCTCTCTCTCTCTCTCTCTCTCTCTCTCTCTCTCGCTGTGTGTTGTTTCTCTTTTATATTGTGTTTTGAATAGAATTTGATGTTGATTCTAATTGTTGTTTTCTTGCAGAGTTTATTTGGAGCAAGAGACAAAGGTGTTAATCTCTCTCTTTATTTGGTTTTTTAGACTACCTCTATAACTTGATGAGCCCCCACTTCTAGGGGAATGGCTAGTGAAACTCCATATTTAGTATTGGAAGAGTAGATTTAGGTTTTTTCTCAGACATTTATTAGCAACCTTCATTTCTTATAGGCAGATGATGTCAATAGAGTTATTATTTTTAAGCCTATCTTTGATTATTATAGCCTTGGAAGGGTTAGTTAGCCCTTTGTAGTTAAATGTTATAATTCTTATCAAACTAAAAAAAGATGAAAATTTTCATATAGTTTGGGAATTTCCAATATAGTTAATATTTGGACACATGGTTAAATGTTGTGCCCTTACTTGAATGTGGAGTCTACCCTAATTACTATATAGGTTGTCTTTCCAAGTCCCACTTTGAAGCATGGGTTAAGATTTAGCCACATGGCCAAATCTTTACCCCTTATTTGAAAGAGAGAATTGGGAGATTCAACAATTCTCTAATATGGTGTTGAAACTTCCTATTTTTTATCTTTTCCCTTTTTAATCCCATCTTTGTTTTGGTTGAAGGGATTATCGGTACTATCACCAACCTTGGAATGTCTTCTTTTCATGTTGTCGTTCGTCCCTGCCAAGTTCTTCTGAGGGCTTGTTGAGAACTTTGGATACTGGGGTGGATCAAGATCCTCCTCATTCTCTTCTACGTCCTCAATAATGACATCATCACTCTTTTCATTAAGATTAATTTCATTTACCTTTTTATCGGTGCTCTCAACCAGAACTTCATCATTCGAGTTAGAAATTGTATCTCCTTCCTTCTGGTTCCTTTGAGCAAAAGTAGGTCCTATTGACTCATTAATAACCTCCATAAGGAGGGGGACATATCTCTTTAGATTAGGTTTTCTTTTGCTAGGGTTTTGATTAGGAATCTAAAAAATTTTCCCCTTCTTATTTTTCCTGTTTGAAAACCCTCATTTGCACTTTTCTTATCTTCCTTAGTTTCTAATTCTTCTTTGACTTTGAGTTCTAGGCAATCCCTAATAAAATGTCCTACTTTAGAGCATTTGAAATAAGCATTAGGCAAATTCCTATACATCAAAGGTTGCTTATCAAGTATGTTTTCATCTGTGTTTGAGATAAGAAGATAGTTTGGGAGCTTCATAGATAGGTCCATCTCAATCAACACCTGTGGGCACCAACATGGTTTTATAATGTTAGTGGGTCTTTGCCAAGCATCCTCCCCAAAGGAGCTGTGATGGACTTAACAAACGGCCATAAATTTCGAGTGAGATCTGTTAGCTCCACCCAGATGGGTACTTTGCATGGCTTGTCAATGTAGGGGGTTAAAATCAAGTATACACTTAAACAAAGTGAGAGGAGAATCTTTTAGCATCCATTGACCCACACCTAACCTCTAAGATGAGGGGGTTCACTATATATATATATATCCTCTACATCACGTGCATTAAAGGCCTATTTATAAATATCATTATTTGTGAATTTTTAATGAAAAAATAAAATAATTTTCTATTCAATATGTAAATAACCCTTTTATATTACACCCTTCTATATGCAAAAATATATATAAAAATAGTATGTTAAAAATACCTTATTTTGAACCCACATGATACACACATATATTCATGAGAGACCTCCCCAAGCACCTAATACATTAAGGGCCATTATTTCATTTTCAAAATATAGAAAGAGATATAAATTTTTAGGGAAATAATTCATCTCTATAACTATGTAGTTTTGTGAAATTTTCCAATTATTTTTTATCTAAGACCTCGTGTACTCCACTGGAAAATGTAGTCCTTGGCACCATCCTACCAAAGCTCTCTTTTCATATTCTAGATTCCACAATTTTAAATTGGGGGAGTGAACATAAACATGCAAAATAACTTCACCTTCCTCTTCTTAATTGGTGTTGATTGTCCTTGTCCTCTAGTTGGCAAGTCTCCACCTATAGACAATGTTTGGCTTCTTTGTTCATGTTATGGCTTATTTACAAGATCCTCATGGTGTCGATTGGCTTTAGAATGTTTATCATGTTACGCCTTTTCATATCCGAATAGATTATCCACTCCAACAAGTTGAGTTCCCTTTTTGTAATATTTCTTGGACTCTACACTGCCAAGGTCTGAGCTTCAGAGTTGGCTTCCTCCATTTTGTCCTTGTTGTTACCAAAAGTTAGCAATTGATAGGATTATGGTCATTGTGCAGTCTCATGTTGTAAAGCGGGTTGTAGAGGGATTCCAACGAGTTTACTAGAACTTGGCCTTTAGGGTGAAACAAAGAATTGGATGATGACATCAGTCTTGTGGGTACCGTACCAAATTGGGGCAATTGGATAGCTAGAGGTTGAGACATGATGATCGGAGGTGGAGTATTTCTTTTCCCTGCCCTGAGGGGAAGAGACTGAGAGTTACTTTCTTCTTGTAGGTGTTTTGGTACTGAGTTTGAGAGTGACAAGGAGAAGGGAGAGAGGCGCTTGTATGCAGACTCCTTGATTAGGAAAGAAACTTCCCGTTAGGGACTAGTTCCTCTCTAGTTCTCTCTCCAAATGAGTGGCTTTTTGAATGTATCTCTACAAGTAGTAGCTTCTATTGAAGTTTGTTTACTTGTGAAAAGTTTCCAAAGCAAAGCTATTATCCTTTAACAAGTGTTAGATAGAATCATATCATTACACTTAAAAGGCTAGCACCATATGCCTACAAGAATTATTGACTCGACATTTGCCACATTTGCCACACATGCATTGCTGGGAGATTTTTCACTTGAATTAGTTATCAACCTTGTACATTGAACTCCAATCACTTCTAATGCGTCCTACATCAAGGTGATGCCATGAAAAGGCGTTCATTAAAGAAAGCCAGCTTGTGATCACCATCCAAGTTCCAACTTGGTTTTTGTGTACATGCTGGAAAATTCGAAAGTTAACGTTTTAGTAGCTATTCATCATACATGTGAAAGATTAGCCTGTACTTACTATCCAAGTTGGTCTTGGTGGAGAAATATAGTGGGAAGCTGAAATCTGATGCTTCGAGTAGTACTCTTAGGCAGATTCCGGATTAGTTGATGGAATGGAAGTGAAATACATACGGTGTAACCAAGTACAGTCAAGCGTTAGTCTTGGTCGCAACAGCCGATGCAAGCGCGACACTTTTGAGGAACTCATATGTCATGAAGTTGATTCCCATGGTGGGAACGACTTTGAGGGCCTCTGGCAGGAGGCCTCGGTACAATCCCTTCCAACCTTCGGTTCTGACGACGTGCTTGAGTGCACCAACGACACTTGCGCGTCCCGTCTTATAGCCTGTATTGTCATGGAGGAGTGATGAGGAGGACGATGATGAGATGTCGGCTGGTGCAGTTGGTGCGCCCCGCAACTGCAGTCTCCTCCTGACGAGCTCTAAGGGGAAGGTGGCAGTGGAGGAGGCGAGGGCTGCGGTGGCGCCGCAGGCCAGGCTGTCCACGGTGGAGATGGACATGGGGTCGGGGCAGAGGAGCGTCTTGAGAGTGTCGTAGGCGCAGAAGGTGATGGCCATGCTGGGGCCGACCTGGAGCAGGCTGGCTCCCAGGCCCTTGTAGAGGCCGCGGAGGCCTTCGTCGCGGGCGATGGTAGCGAGGGCGTGAGCCAGACCCCTGTAATAGGCGTACGTGCGCTGAGCGGCCAGGCGGGTCCGCACGACGTCCATGGGGTAGGCCAGAGAGGCCGCCGTTAGGCCCGCCGCGCCTCCCGCCAGCAGGTGATCGGCCGGTCGCCTAGTATCACTGTGCTTATCCTGTCGACCACGATCGTCGTTATGGAGGACCCGGAGGGCGGCCTTGTATTTCTCGTATGCCAAGAAGTTAATGGCGCCATACGGGAAGCGATGCACCACCGTCGCGCCATTGCCCTTCCAGAAGGCCCTCAACCCTTCCTCTCTTAATATCCGTCCTACCTCTACAGCCATGCCAGGCGCACGAGGCCGGCCTGTTGTTGGCGCAGCGCCTGCACTAACCGCAGCACCTGCCGTCGCACCACTACCCGTATAAGTACCTCCTTGGCCGACCATGCCTTGGATCTGAAACAGGATCGTCAGGCGCGCTAGCGGTGCCGTGGCCGTCTTGCTCACAGCCCCCGCCGTGCCGCCTGCCAGAAGCTGACCCACGGCGCTTAGCTCCTTCTGTCTGCCAGAATCGGAATTATGAGTCCGGGTATTGGCCTGGGCCTTCTCTTTCATCACCCCCCGCCTGTCAGTAGCAGCTGTGACGTCGCTCATCATAAGGCCGCTAGCTGCCGCTGTGCCCTTTGCCGTCGAGTATGGCAGCTGTGCGGGGCTGCTTCTGGCCGCTGTAGTACTTGTCTTCTGCATGCCTCCTTCTGTAGTGTTACTACAATAATGGCAAAGCCCTAGTTTTATGTCGACCTGTTCTTTCGTCTGGTTCTTCCAAATTCCGATACACGAACGCCAGATGCACAGTAACTAGCGTAACTAGCTGCGATGGCAAGCGCTGAGAGAAAGAGGGGCAGATTTCGTCATAGAGAGAATGGTCGGACTCTTATAAAGGAAGGTGGCATCGGCTACATGGCCAGAGTGCAATCTCATCTTTTGCATTTTGCGTTGTGCTTTTTGCCTACGTAATGGCTCTCTAGCATTTACATTTACACGTCGGCAAGAAGCTTCGCTTTTGGTCTGGCAAACATGGTCGGATCCTACCCTCCGAACTTCGAAGTGGCTCCCACGTGCGCTAAAAGTCCAAAATATATATTTTGGAGAAAGGCAACGAGATTCATGAAGGTTGAAAAGGACGGCAAGGTTATGTGGGCAATTTTGAAAAATTGCAGGATATATTGAAAACCTACACATCATTTGAGGAGATTTTGGTGAATATTGAGTTAAAGTTATATATATTACCTATATTTGATTCTAGTATCCTCCATCAAATCATGCACATAGTGATATTGGATCTCTATATGTTTTATGTGTGCATAAGGCACTGAATTTTTGGCAATGGCAATGCAACTCTGATTGTCACACCTTAGCATAGTTAAGTCTTCG